>NW_021145162.1:631009-636009 GCF_900634775.1 Gouania willdenowi
ACCCACCAATTGAGAATTTCTGCACCTAAACATATTGACCTGGGGCTCCATTTTTCATCCATCGTAACGTCTAAGTTTGATGATGTGAAAAAGAAAATGACTGTAAAAAAGGTTAAACCCTGTATGGTAATGTTTCAGATGTTTGTGCATGATTGATTGTCTGTGATGAGTAAATACAATGATTAATATCTACATAAACACAGATAAGATCATATTCACGGTTTTTAAATATATTTTTTTACATTTTCTCAGAGAAAAAGAAAAAGAAACATTTCTCCAATTCATTTAATTTCCTGTTCGTGGGCGTCAAAAGTCTCACGAGACTTGAAAATGATCACACAAGAGTTGAACCCTCGTCTTCCTCGACATGATCATTATTTACACAAAGTGTGAGAACCAAGAACGTATCTATGGAAACGCACCGATACTAATCATGGATCTGATTGGACGCCAGGTGACGGCTCTCCTCCATGTTATCTAGGTCAACTTTTAATTATATGTGTGTGTGTGTGTGTGTGTGTGTGTGTGTGGTGTGTGTGTGTGTGTGTGTGTGTGTGTGTGTGTGTGTGTGTGTGTGTGTGTGTGTGTGTGTACGTGCGTGTGCGTGCGTGTGCGTGCGTGTGTGCGTGCGCATGCATGTGTGTGTGCGTGCGTGTGTGTGCATGTGCATGTGTGTGTGTGTGCGTGTGTGTGCGTGTGTGTGTGTGTGTGTGTGTTTGAAGTTTGACGCATAGAGCCAATATACTGAGGATCAACTATTAATGAGGGAATCAAAGTGAGTCATTTGGAAGCAGATTGAGGTTGTTTTTGTTCTCCCGTCTCAGCAGGAGATGGAGCATTGGTTCTAGAGCCAAACTTCTCCATCATCCAGGTCACATCCCCTAGGGAGCCATGTGGGGGTCATATATGAGCGTGATGGGACAAAAGCGATGTGGGAGGTAAACACCAACAATATTCTCAGCTGTACCTGTTTCCCAGAAGTAGAACGACCTGCCGTCGTCCGTCTGAGCGTGTGCGGTCCACACACCGCACCAGAGAACCAACACCACCCAGAGGCGCCACCGCTCCTTGGTCGTCCTCCACCACGGCGGCGCCATGGTCTGACCCCAGAGGAAAGTAAATCCACTCAGAGAAAAAGCACTAGTCCCAAAGCCCAGGAGAGGAGCATGTGTGTGTGTGTGTGTGTGTGTGTGTGTGTGTGTGTGTGTGTGTGTGTGTGTGTGTGTAGGAGTTGGGATCCTGTGGTAAACATGGAGAGCAGGGTTCCTCCTCCTAACTTGGCAGAACACAGCAAGAGACGAGGACGAGCTTGTCCTCCATCGTTACGTCTGTCTGTGGAGGAGTGACAGGGCGAGCGACTGCAGTACGCTCTCTCTCTTTCTCTCTCTCTCTCCTGCACTCGCCCTGACTGAGCAAATCTCTCTCTCTTTTTCTCCTCCTAATATCTCTGCTTTCCTCTCATCTCCTCCGCTTGCTCTTTTTATGACTACTCTCTCTCTCTCTCTCTCTCTCTCTGCTACGTCCTCCCCTCGTTCTACTTGGAGGTGACTGGAGACCAGCAGGCTGCACTGGTCTGATCAGATCCCATAAGCGTTGCTGCTGGGATCAGAGACATGAGGGGCTTAATGCAAAGGGAGGGGGGGAGGGGGATCATAGGAACTGGTCCAATCACAGTGAAGCATGCCAACCTATGGTAGGTAGAGGAAATGACCCCCGACCTCCACCCTGAGGAGCATCAGAACCAAACGTAATGGTAGCTTTCCAGGTCTGATCTGGAGAAACACGTCACAATCTGTTACTTCTCATAAAAACATTTGACCAGTGAATAGATCCAGGTTCACACAGATCACATCACAAGATTATAGACCGTATTATAGACATAGAGCAGAACGACACCAGCAAAGTCATTAGGACGACTGTGGTCCCCGACTAAACCAAGAAGACAAGGACATACGTAGACAGACAGACTAAAGAACATCCAGGCCAGACCCAGACTAGAAAAGACCTGAACAAGACAACGATAAGACAGTAAAGACCAAGACAAACAGGACCCAGACTATGCAAGCGCAAGAAAAAATGCAGTATTAAATATTAAAGTTGAAAAAAAATCATTTTGTCGACATTTAAAAGTCAAGGACAACACAGTGAAAATGCTTTTTGTTCTGCATCGATGCTCAGAGATAATAAAAAAAAACCCTGGAGCTTTTTAATCATCATCATCGTCATGGATTTACTTCAGGTCACATGTGGACGCTTCATTCTTAACGATTCAACCCTTTCCTGCTTCCACTGAAACCATTTAGAGCCGTGGTTCTCAAAGTGTGGGAGAGTCACACCCTGCCCCCCAGAGAGCAAATATACACAACATTGTTCCTGTACTGTATGTATGGACATCTGCAGGCTACATGCTACGTGCTAATTCACATGTTTTGCTTTTCAGCACTGCATGGTTTCATTACTCAGATGTAGTCAAGTGCAGAGATGCTAATCAGTCCCTCCAGGATTCACGTGATTGTTGCTTCCTAAAATGCCTGATTTTGGGGCAGCTTTGTCAAAAAAATTGCTGCAAAAGTTGGTGCATTTTGAGACTTATTATTTTTCATAACTTTGCCTAAACTGGTCAATTTGCCAAAAACAAACAGATTGCCTTTGAATTATTTCATAACAATACAAAAAATAGCTCAGATTTACATTAATGTAAGAAGATATGGATTATTTTCATCACATTTTTAAGGTTTCCAGTGCAGAGAATGTTACAGATAATCAGTTTGTTTAAGTTTTGGTGAAAAAAAAAAAAATCCTAAAATTTCCTGTGAGAATCTCATCAATGCATTCATGACTTTTGCTAAAAACACTTTTGCTGCAGATGAGTCTCATGTGTTCAGTAATTTGTAAAAGTGTTCATGGAGATACCACCAGGAGGCGCTAGCACCAACGACATTAGCCATTGCTACTGTTTGATACAGTACCTGTAATGAAGCTCTATAAAGATCATATATAACAGTAGATGTTTCTTTAAAAGTCCTAGAGCAGCAGCAGATCATTAGTTTTTACCCATCGCTAAAACCAAAGTAACATCACATAACGTGGTTGAAAAGGTCATTCAAGGACATTTTTCAGATGACATAAGAGCGAATTTGTTGGACTATGTCATAAATCATGGTCTGACTATGAAGGAAGCTGGACATCGTAATCTAAACCAGTTCATAGTTTCATCCATAATGACATTCTATCTAGAAAACTCTACTCAGACTGTATCTAGAGTATTTACAGTACTGTACCATATCACGTTACCGTACTTCACAATGCAGTGTTACAGGATAGACCAGAGCAGCCCCAGGGATAATGTTGGTTTCCATCAGGTTGCTCTGCTCCACAACTGGTTCACCAACCATGACCCATTGGAAGTTGTGTACTCGTCCCGTTACTCGTTGTTTCTGAATTCTATAGAATTCTATAACTTAAAGATAACGTATATGACCGCCAACCACATGACCGTATGTCTCTTCTACAGGGAATGGATATTTTACCAATGCTTAGTGAGAGAAGACATCTATCTCTAAAAGCAAGGAACGTCTGTGTGTGTGCATGCGTGTGTGTGTGGAGCAAATATCTCCCTGACGCAGTGTGAGTTCGACCTGAAACTTGGTAGACGGGTTCCAAATACCCCAAGTGTGTGTATCTGTTATTTTGGAGTAATTTGGTCATTTCAAAATGTTTATTTAATTTTATTTCACTTCTGGACGGCAGCTTTTGACCTCAGGGTGTGAGGGGGCGCTAGCGCACCATCTATATCTATTTCACTACACAGCTCCTCACCCGAGCAAGAGTCACGTGTGCAGCCAGAGCCAATCACTGCGCACACAGCCAATCAGACACGGACTGTAAACACACGAGTGAGAGAGAAGAAGATAGTTTAGACCTAAACATAGAGCTCTCTGAATAGATGATTTGAAACCATCAGCCACTGGTGAGTCTTTTACAGACACGTTTCCCATTGTTTAAACCATATAACTGTTGTTCAATAACGCACTGTTTCACTAGAGTCGATATTGACCTCAAACTGTTCAATTCTCCATCTGGTAAACTGTAGATTCTCTGTGGTGCCGTACATGGAAGCTAAGCTCTGACCACTCGGTTCAAAGGTAAACAATGATTTTTGTTTTTTTTAAAAAGACGCTGAATAGTAGATAATATTTTAATTTACTCACTCATGTAGTTTGGAGCTTAATGTTTTGTTTTGTTACTTTTCTGATTGGCGCTACAATGTCTATGGAGTTTTGTTTTCAGCGTCTCAAACATTTCACTGACAGTATGTATTTATTTATTTATTTAAATATACAAAATTAGTAAAATAAAACACAAAAAATGCACAAACACATACTCATTTAGCCATAATGGACAACTCTACTTAAGCTCCTCCCACTATATCAATACATACTTTCGACAGGCACTTTACTAGCAACCAAAAACAATTATACAAAAATGCACAAAAAGACAACTGAAAGATAAAAAAATACACATGACTCCAAATAACATATATTACAGAAAAATACAAAAAAAATATTAAAATGACCTAAAATACACAAAACGAAATATTTATACAAAAAAAAACAGAATCACTACAATGGAAACAAAAAACTATAATTGTACAAAAAATGCACAAAAAGACAACAGAAAGATACTAAAATACACATAATGACTCCAAAAAACATACATTACAGAAAAATACACTGTACTAGGATTATTGTTTGTTCTGCGCAACAATGAGTGTTTCTTCTTATATTTATCTATGTTCTAAGAAAGATGCTAGCAGCTACAATGTAAACACACACACACACACACGGCTGATGCGCGTGCGTGCGTGCGTGCACTACATCGGGATGTACATGGTGAACGCACACAGAGCCGTTGAGAGAGATCTGTGACTTTGGTGTTGCAAAAAAATTTTTGTGGTACTTTCGGGTCTCTCTCTCTCTTTTACACACACACACACACAC
>NW_021145162.1:646009-791009 GCF_900634775.1 Gouania willdenowi
CACGCCCATAAGCAAGGAATTTCCCTCCTAGTGGCAGGTCAGCAGAAGGCAGGGGTTTATTTACTCTTTAAAAAGTAGGAACAATTAATTTAAACTGGAAAATAATGGGCGTGACAAATGATGAATGTTTTTAGTCTTATTCATTTTTATTTGTTTTTAGTGAATCACACAATAATGTGGTTAAAATGTGTGTGTGTGTGTGTGTGTGTGTCTGTGTGTGTGTGTCTGTGTGTGTGTCTGTGTGTGTGTGAGTGTGTGTGTGTCTGTGTGTGTGTGTGTGTCTGTGTGTCTGTGTGTGTGTGTGTGTGTGTGTGTGTGTGAGTGTGTGTGTGTCTGTGTGTGTGTGTGTGTGTGTGTGTGTGTGTGTGTGTGTGTTGTGTGTGTGTGTGTGTGTGTGGTGTGTGTGTGTGTGTGTGTGGGTGTGTGTGTGTGTGGGTGTGTTGTGTGTGTGTGAAAGTTATTTTGATGGACAATTTCAATCCTTTGATGATGAGTGACATACTGTAATTGGGTATTTTAGGTCATTTGTCTTTAGTAACTGCATTGCTTTACACTATTTATTCAGTGCACCCGTCATATGCACATGTTCATAATGTATTAGTCATTCATTCATAATTAGTAAATAATGTACATGTTAATGGGTTTAGGTACACTGATAATAATAATAATTAATATAAAATATGATTATTTAAACGTCTCACTGTTTTATTCCTGATATAGAAATATACCATATAGAACAGAGTTTGTCAAATGGGGGATTGTGTACCCCAAGGGGTACGCGATGGCATTACAGTACATAGAGAGTGGAAATTTAACAAATGAAAGCGTTCAAAATGTGGTGTTTTATAATGTTTATTTTTAGTTGAAAATGATAATCATACTAAATATTACCAGTAACTCACAAAACAACAAAAACACACAAAATAAGAGAAAAATATACTGAATAATAAAAAGAACAGACAAACAATAACAAAATGATTAGAATGTTGAAATGTTCTCATCCAACAAAGGGGACTTGAGCCAAAAACCACTGCTCTAGAATAAACAAACACATAGAAATGTATGATCTAGAATCAGAGCAGAGACATAGACGGACAGAGACGTTTTTCCACTGAAACATCTTCATATCAATGTAGAAAAAGTGTGAATAATTCATGTTCTATCAGTGTAATTACAGTATTTATTACTTAATAATAATACTTTCTATTTCCTCCTGGACCAGATGTTTCAGTGGCTCCGCTGCTCGTTTGTTAGCGTTGATATGACACTTTTTAGAAATGTTTGCTGCATTGTTCTCCATCTTTGGTTTTGCTGAAGGAACCCTGGTTCTCAGCTTTCTTTTCATGAGCATCTCTCCTGGTGAAAGTCCATTCTCCAATGGTAGTTGAGAACAACCTCCTCGTTTTCTGTGGCTTTTCTTTAGAAGATGCTTCACTGTTTGAACACCTTTCTCTGCTTTGATGTTTGATTGTGTGTAAAAAGAACTTGAAGTTACGTGTTCAAACCCATAAGTCTCTACAAACTCCTGAAAGCTGCTGAATTGAGGTCCATTGTCACGTATGACTGTAACAGCAATGCTTTTGTGTGTGTTATTACTTGTTCTGCAGTCGTGGAAAACAACTGACAGAACTCCCGGTAGTTGCTATGGTAATCAATCAAAAGTAGGTAATCCTTGTCCTTTAGTTGAAAAAGATCCATTGTTATTTTTCCCATGGTTGATGTGGTTTATCATGTGGTGCCATTGGCTGCTGTTGGTAATGATGGCAGACATCACAACGTTGTGTGAATGTCTCTGTTCATGTTCAGCCAGTACAAAACATCACGTGCACGTCTTTTACATGTTTTCATGTCTAAGTGTCCTTCGTACACTAACTTCAACATGTCTGATGTCATAGAGGATGGAACTACAAACTATTCTACTACAGTTAAAGTGCTATTTTCACTCCATCTGTTTATCACATTCTGAAGTATTTCATCATCCTGAGTTAATCTGGCTCAGCCCACTTTGACACTGACATGTGCTCTGTCATAATCCACATGAATCTGCACATCCTCCTCAGTAGTACTTTTGTCATGCTGTAAACTAGTCCTGCTCAATGTGTTTGTCAGGTTTGAACTCAAACGATAAGTCATGTTATTAAAGCATTAGGAGCTGTATACACGTGGCTGTATCACCTGATGGTTTCTGTGATATGGCTCTTTGTAAGTGTGTGTGTATGTCTACTATAGATCTGATCTTTTCTCACAGGTAACTTATCATACGCACTCTAATTTGACATTTCTTATTGTTCGTTTTAAACAATACTCCCTTGCTTTGTTTAGCACTTTGCGTATCCTTTTATCATGATGAGACTCAATGAGTTTGTTTTTTTCTCACAAACTACTAGTTTGATGTAAAACTGTCCTTACATTGTGACAGCTTTAGCAAATATGACAAAAAGTCACTTTTTTAAGAGTTGCAGACTGCACCTTTAAATCCTTAGGCTATATGCACTACCTTAGATCTTTGTCTGGCTTTTCTAAAACAACAAGTGAATGAATCATTCCGTCGGTTCTTCTATTTTCCTGATTCTATTTTCTTTTATTAAAGTATCTAGTTTCTGTCTCTTTTTCAGTGCTACAGACACTTTAGTTCCTGGTGAATTACTGGTTCTGTTATTCTGTGTTGTCCTGGTCGTCCATCTTTTCCTTTAAACACATCTTTGTGTTCTTTAACCCAGTCAATAGTCTTTACTTTACGTCAACTGTTCTGTGTTGATGACATGGACTCTTTCCATTAGTCCTAAAGCTATGCATGCTTTCAGTTGTTATGGCAAAAATTATTAGTTATGTTTATTAATATATTTACTCATACACCTTATTCCTTAAGCCTTCGGTTGTAACTTTCCATTGTGTGCTCTTCATGTCTTCAACTTTGCTTCTAGCTCTAGGTCAGGTCATCTTCCCAAAACACATGAATCATCAAGGTCAGACTCAGAGGCACCCTCTGTACACACACTCACATAATCACACTTACACACCCAATACACATCCATTCATACACACAAACACCATACACGCACACACCTCCAGCACAGATGACAATCAGCAGATACCAGAGAACTGGTTGTTTTGACCTAAGAAGAAACTGTCTCTTTTCACCCTCTTCTTTCACCTCCTCCTCTCTGTCCTCTTTATCTCCTGGGGGGAGGAGGGAGGGGGGCTGAGGGGGAATATACGTGATGAGTTAGAACTGTGGGCCACTCGATCATTGGACGTCCGCCCGGGGCGGTCACTGATTTTTGTCCATCTTTGTACTCCTTTTTATTTAATTTTATAATAAACCTTTTTTTATAAAATCATCAATACCTCGTCTGGACTCCATCATTCAACCAGAGAATAAATCATGTCTCCAAATGAGGTCAACCGCAAATTTGCTGTGACACAATCTTTCACCTTCTACCAGTACAAAAATACATTGACTTTATTCCATTGCACCATATACTAGCTCTACACACCCCTTTAGTAGGTATAGTAGGTCATTATAAGTTCTCAGGTTTTTATCATGCACTCTGGGCTTCTTTCTCACTCTGTAAAAGTCTTTCATTAGCAGAATATACACCAGCGCCCCCTGTGTCCAGTTTCAGCGCTACATCTGTACTATTCACATCTCTCTTTATGATCCATTGCTGTTGCTGCACTGACTGCAGCCTGTGTTTCCCTTTTTAGCTTTGCTTCTGCTTTTTCTGTTGTCTTTAAACCACACAGCATCTACCTCTGCAGTTTGGGCTAACGCACTATTGTTGACAGTCTGTATTTATATCATTGTGCTTTCAAACATTTGACACATTTTTACTGCCTTCTCCAACATGAGGTCCGTGGCCTTGAGAAGCTGCATCCTGACGTTTTCTCCTTTACTCCAATGACTATTTGGTCTGTTATGGAGTCACATAATGTCCCAAACTCACATAAAAGACATTTCAGTGGTCAGTCTGTGACATACTGTTCAGTTGACTCTGTTTGCAAACATACGTCTCATAGGTTCTTCCTCTGTGTGCACGACTGGTAGAGTTTCTGTATCACAACCTCGTACTTGTCTTTTTCATCGTCCACGAAGACAAACGTGTTGTACACATCCATGGCGGCTACTGTTAGCAACATGGCTATCTTCCTCTTTGCAGCATCATCTTGTAGACCAATACCTAGAGAAACAGCTCAAAACTTTGTTTACAATCGTTCTCATCAACATTTCCTGTCATTTTGAACTCGTCTGGCTGGTGAAGTGGATTCATCTTTTTCATCTTTTATCCTGGTATTAATGAGACTATCCCCACTGGGTTCACACACAACCTTAACACTACTGCATGAACATATCAATACAGTGATGTTCTGTATGTTTCCATTACATACACTCTAACATCCCTCTCTCTCTCCTAATAGAAACATCACTTTGGTTTCGAGCAGCGTGTTAAAGGCTTAAAGGTGTAAACGTACAAAATGACACACACAGAGCCTGTACTGTAAAACGAGATAGTTATATCCTGGATTTATCTCTGTTAGCTCCAGCGAACATTCTCTGTACTATGAAGCAGGATATAAACATGTGCACTAACCCAGGTGATTTCAGCCTGGCTACATGCGTGCTGCTGTGAAAGGGGGCGGAGTTAGCAGCATCAGACCAATCACAATCACAGAGAAACTGGAAAGCAAATTACATAATAATTCTCTAAAAATATGAAGAATTAAAATCCATAATTCAGACCAAAAACAAAACTGTTTCTGCAGTAAAAGAAAAAATTAGTGAGATTATAAACAGAATAAACAAACACTGATCACTTTCTCTTTTACCTTGTCTATGTCTCTGATGCTGTGTTCATATAGATCTACATCATAAGGTGGAATATATTTATATTTATATTATTTACAGGACTGATGCTCTCAGTGTCACCACATCATATATTAATTAATGAACTTATTAATTAATCTATCCACAGGTTTAATTAGATGACTAATGTAGATATTAATCTCTATGTTTCCTATAGGATGTGATGGTAAATAAAGGATCAATATTCTCTCTCCTGTCAGCATCACATCAGATCTACAGAGACGTGTTCACAATGATCCTCCTTTTATTGGACAGATTGTTTTAGAAGAGATCTGATTGGTCAGGAGGCGGAGCTTTAGTACTCGCTCTGAGGGTATTCCATAAAGTAGGTTATGTTCAAACTCTGAGTATCTCATCCCTGTGTGTGTGTGTGTGTGCGTGTGCGTGCATGCGTGCGTCACACACACACAAAGTTATTCACAAGAGTGTGTGTGTGTGTGCGTGTGCGTGCGTGCGTGTGCCGCCTGTGTGTCTGTGATAAGACCAAGTGGGTACTGAGGAGACGTCAACACAGTTCAGGAGACAGAACTTCTGAACACACACACACACACACACACTTATACACACTCCTGTGAATCACTTTGTGTGTGTGATGTGAAGCCCAGTGACAGCACAGAGCGCTGAAATAGATAATAAGGAAAAACACATCATTCCAGCACAAAGGTTACTATTAAAGCTATGTTGGTTTCTCTTAAATAGTTGTTTTTTTTTAAACAATAGAAAATAAAACAGTTTTAATGGTTCACATGATGCTTTTTAACTGGAAATGTGACAAACATCTTCTCAACATCTATCAGAACTTAATCTGACAGTCTGTTTCATATTCTTTCCAAACCAATCCTACATGTTTGGCTTAGCTTAAAATGTAATGATCAGTTGCAGATGTTTGGTTAGCTTAGCACGTAGCAACTAGTCCCACATGGTTGTCAGCTTAGCATATAGCCACCAGTCCCTCATGTTTGGGTTAGCTCAGCATGTAGCGACCAGTCTCACATATTTAGGTTAGTTTAGCATGAAGCCACATGTCCCACATGTTTGGTTAGCTTAGCATGTAACAACAAGTCTCACATATTTGGGTTAGCTTAGCATGTAGCCACAAGTCCCACATTGTTGGTTTGCCTAGCATGTAGCAACCAGTCCGATATATGTGGGTTAGCTTAGCATGTAAACAATAGTCCCACATTGGTTAGCTTAGCATGTAAACACTAGTCCCACATTGGTTAGTTTAGCACATAGCAACCAATCCTAAATGTTTGGTTAGCTTAGTACGTAACGATAAGTTGTAGATCTTTTGTTTGCTTTGCACGTAGCGACTAGTCCCACATGATTGTTAGTTTAGCATGTAGCAACTAGTCTCACATGTTTGGTTAGCTTAGCATGTATCCATCAGTTCCATATGTTTAGTTAGCTTAGCACATAGAACCAAGTCCCACATATTTGGGTTTGCTTAGCATGTAGCCTCTAGTCCCACATGTTTGGTTAGTTTAGCACATAGTGACCAGTTCTAAATGTTTGGTTAGCTTAGCAAGAAACAACCATTTGCAGATGTTTGGTTAGCTTAGCATGTATCGACCAGTCCCACCATATTTGGTTAGCTTAGCAAGTAGCGACCAGACCCCCTTTTTTTGGTTCGCTTAGCACATAGCCACCAGTTCCATATGTTTGGTTAGCTTATCATGTAGCCACCATTCCAATATGTTTGGTTAGCTTAGCATGTAGCCACCAGTCCCACATGTTTGGTTAGCTTAGCATGTAGCAACCAGTCCAACATGTTTGGTTAGCTTAGCATGTAGCAACCAGTCCAACATGTTTGGTTAGCTTAGCATGTAGCCACCAGTCCCACATGTTTGGTTAGCTTAGCATGTAGACACCAGTCCCACATGTTTGGCTAGCTTAGCATGTAGCAACCAGTCCCACATGTTTGGTTAGCTTAGCATGTAGCCACCAGTCCCACATGTTTGGTTAGCTTAGCATGTAGCCACCAGTCCCACATGTTTGGTTTGCTTATCATGTAGCCACCATTCCAATATGTTTGATTAGCTTAGCGTGTAGCCACCAGTCCCACATGTTTGGTTAGCTAAGCATGTAGCAACCAGTCCAATATGTTTGGTTAGCTTAGCATGTAGCAACCAGTCCAACATGTTTGGTTAGCTTATCATGTAGCAACCATTCCATATGTTTGGTTAGCTTAGCATGTAGCAATCAGTCCCACATGCTTGGTTAGCTTAGCATGTAGTAACCAGGACAACATGTTTGGTTAGCTTAGCATGTATCCACCAGTCCCACATGTTTGGTTAGCTTAGCATGTAGCCACCAGTCCCACATGTTTGATTAGCTTAGCATGTAGCCACCAGTCCAACATGTTTGGTTAGCTTAGCATGTAGCCACCAGTCCCACATGTTTGGTTAGCTTAGCATGTAGCCACCAGTCCCACATGTTTGGCTAGCTTAGTATGTAGCCACCAGTCCCACGTGTTTGGTTGGCTTAACATGTAGCCACCAGTCCCACATGTTTGGTTAGCTTAGCATGTAGCCACCAGACCCCCTTTTTTTGGTTAGCTTAGCATGTAGCCACCAGACCCCCTTTTTTTTGGTTAGCTTAGCACATAGCCACCAGTTTCATATGTTTGGTTAGCTTATCATGTAGCCACCATTCCAATATGTTTGGTTAGCTTAGCGTGTAGCAACCAGTCCCACATGTTTGGTTTGTTTAGCATGTAGCAACCAGTCCAACATGTTTGGTTAGCTTAGCGTGTAGAAACCAATCCCACATGTTTGGTTAGCTTAGCATGTAGCAACCAGTCCCACATGTTTGTTTAGCTTAGCATGTAGCAACCATTCTAACATGTTTGGTTAGCTTAGCATGTAGCAACCAGTCCCACATGTTTGGTTAGCTTAGCATTTAGCAACCAGTCCAACATGTTTGGTTAGCTTAGCATGTAGCAACCATTCCAACATGTTTGGTTAGCTTAGCATGTAGCAACCATTCCAACATGTTTGTTTAGCTTTGCATGTAGCAACCATTCCAACATGTTTGGTTATCTTAGCGTGTAGCAACCATTCCAACATGTTTGGTTAGCTTTGCATGTAGCAACCATTCCAACATGTTTGGTTAGCTTAGCATGTAGCAACCATTCCAACATGTTTGGTTAGCTTAGCATGTAGCAACCATTCCAACATGTTTGGTTAGCTTTGCATGTAGCAACCATTCCAACATGTTTGGTTAGCTTTGCATGTAGCAACCATTCCAATATGTTTGGTTAGCTTAGCATGTAGCAACCATTCCAATATGTTTGGTTAGCTTAGCATGTAGCTATATTAAAGTCACAAGACTGCATTGTTTAAAGTATGTGATAATAAAGTGTTTCACTTTTCACAGGTTTGAAAAGAATACGTTTTTTAAACAAAGACAAATATTAATTCTGTCTCTAAGTGATGTGATTTTGGTAAAAAGCTCCCAACATGTGTGCAGTGGAACCTGATGGACACGTTCAATTTGTTTTTAAAATGTGAAAAATAAAAGAAGAAGTGATATAATTTAGTATTTTGGACAGTAATGTTCTAAACGTTTTATACTGGAGATAACTACCTCATGTGCAGTTAAAACATCTTTGTATTGCTTCACAGGTATTATTCAAGGTTTTACAATCAAATAAGTTTGGAATATTAAAGGTGAATGCTGTCAGTTATTAAAAAAATCGGTATCGGCAGGTCAGGCTTTTAAAAAATTGGTACATCCTTAATATTGAGTATTGCTATTCTGGCTCAATTGTATGCATTAAAGCATGTTCTCAAGGCAAGGGCAAAATATTGAGAGATATATAATTGATTGTGATATATAGATATTTAAATGAAAAAAAAGCCATGTAGCCCAGCCCTAACACACACACACACACAATGAGAAAACACAAGTTACTGTAACGACACACACACACATACACACATGACATTTAAAGAACACACACACAAGAAGTGATATCAAGAACTGTAAAACACACAGACACGGTCTACGCCGTACCCTCTAAACTGTTTATTAGGTTTTAATCTAGAAACAAATGATAAATGTACATGATTTATAGAGAGCTTTATCCCCACACTGACGCCATACTCTCACATTCACACACCAGTGGGACAGGACTGCCATACAAGGCACTAGTCGACCACTGGGAGCAACTTAGGGTTCAGTGTCTTGCCCAAGGACACTTCAACACACAGTCAGGTACTGGAATCGAACCCCCAACCTCTCGATCAGAAGACGACCCACTACCACCTGAGCCAGGGTCACCCATCTCAAATGCATCATTAGTAGTAAATAAGTAAAGAGTAGTGCTTTGTTTGTTAAACCAGGAAGTGACAAACACAATAGAAGCCTGTGATTGGTTCGTATAGTGGTGTGTTTCATGGAAAGTACCACATGTAATAGAGTTGGAGGGGTGTTTCTTAGCAAACACAAATAACCGTTTTTCAAGTATATGATGACACTTGCTTACATCTTAAAATTGCTAATGCTAACAAACAGTTGTTGGGTAAATATTAAATTCATTTTAAGTCTTTAATTTGTCTAAGATGAGTTAATTGATTGGCACCTCCCCCTCAGTACTATATAAGAGGAGGCGTTGTGGGGCGGTGGTGAGTGGTGGGTGGTGACAGAGCTGCAACAGAGTTTTGTGTAGAATTCAGTCTTTGTTTATTTCACTTTTTCCTCTTTTTTTCAAGTTGAATGTCTTCTATTTTTCTTCAGGCCTGTACTGTAAATACTGCTGCATTTTTACTACTGTAAATAAATACACTTGGACTGTATTTTTAACTACTTTTTGAGCGTACCCACTAGACTATCCTTACAATGACATTTAAAAAAACACACACACACACACACGCTAGTGCAACAGAATACACTGTGATACCGTAACACACAAAACCAAGATAAAATTATACTAAAAACACACAAAATGAAGCAAAAACACAACAAAAATGATGTTTGATTGTAAATGCTGGCATGAATTCTCATAATTAATCTCTAAAGTTATTATTGACTTTACTGAACATGTGACAAACGTTGCAGGTATCTGGAGCTACGTGCTATCACTGTGTTACACAACACATACACTTAGTGTGTTTTGTGTTCTCAGAGGAAACAACAGAGGTGTATTTCATAAAGGAGGTTTAACAAACTCTGAGTCTATCCATAAACTCTAGGTCAACATACCCTCCATGGTAAACTCTGTGTATCTGATTCATTACAGCTGGTATGAAGTGGATCAATAAACCCTGAGTATGTAAACCTTGGGTTATTGACGTGCACGCGTGATAAAAAGCCATCATCAATGGATCAAAGAATACTCAAACTGCCATGACAACCAAACGGAAGATAGCGATTTATTCACCGTAATGGGTGAAATAAGCTGGTGTTTGATGAATATGATCCTGTTCTAAAGATGTGTTCAGTCTTCAGTGATTATAGTGATTAAATCACCTGTAATTAATAACACTTTATGATCACTTCATCACTTTATCTCTTCAGTGACGTGACGAGTGGTGAATAATAATAATAAAATGTGTCTGAGGAGACGTGTCAGCATCATAGGATGTCTGCATAGAGAGTCCTCCTGTTACACTGGATATAAACACAGTGACTGATGCTTCATATCTAATCATTTATATTGATTTTAATGTAATATTATCACCAGATTCATCTCAATGTCCTAAAATATGTCATAAAAAAACACTGAAGCGGGACGCGAACCCACAACCCATCTCTTCTAAGAGCAGCATCACACTTCACTGACATCATATATATGTATGATCAGATTTAACTGTGTTTCACTAAATGATCTACATCTATAATGTTATAAAGAAAATTACTGTTATCACAATAAATCAACACAACATTATTAATGATGTGAACACGTCTGTGGTGTGTGATGTCACTAATGTGTTTCAGAGAAAAGTGTTAAGGTTCATTAAAGTGTTCAGGTGGGCGGAGCCAGGTAGAAACCCAGGGTTTCTTTGATAAAACCTGTCAGTGACCAGGTTTAGTTCATGGACAATGTTACCATGGTAACATACTCAGAGATAAACATACTGTACCTCATGTTTAGGAATGAGATACTCAGAGTTTGAACTTTTTTTTTTATTTCATTACTTTATTAATCCCTGAAGGGACAAACAAAACATGCATTAATGCTTCCACGATGAAGGGAGCACACCAGAGCAGTGTTGGGTTTGATGCCTTGCTCGACAGTGCCCTGGCACCTCTCCAGCAACCAGACCAACTTCTGTATTTTGGTCCGCTTTGGGACTTGAACCGGCCACCCTCCGGTTTCCAACCCATGAGCTACTGCCACCCTAACATCACCTGTTTTATGGAATAAACCTCTGATGAGCTCTTGTTGAGATGAATCCAGAGGTGTGTGTGTGTGTGTGTGTGTGTGTGTGTGTGTGCGGCTGCAGTCACATGATCGAGCTCAGCCAATCAGTGGATTGCACCTGATCAAATGCGATGCGTTGATCAGCCTGTTTGAATTTGGGCGCCTGCTGTCAAAAGGCCTGAGATGCTCAGCTATCAATAGATTTATTTATTTATATACTGTAATTAATCTAGTTAAATAAATTAAACTATTATTTTATTTCTTTCATGTTTGCATCAGTAAAGAATTTAGAAGTGTGATTAAAAATCCTACAACCTCATATTTTATTAAAAGTTAAAGATATGTTTTCTATATATTAAATGTACCTCAGCATGTTAACATCTAAATATACATCTAAACATAAGATCCATGAAAACACCAATATTATATATAAATATTTTTGGTTGATAGACATTACATTTAATTACTTCAGTATGTACTATATCCTACTAATAATCAGATACTTGACAATATATATCTATAGGAGAGTATAGATATAAGACATGCTTGATTTATTCTGTGCTTTTATTGTGACATATTATTTTATTGTTACTTTAGACCCTATAATTATACATCCTTTTATTAAATATTCTCGATCAGGTCAAGTTTTTTAGGCCAAAAAGTTTCAAAATGTCTAACGAACAAAACAAACTTTACGTAAGTGATGAAATAAGTCAGATATAAATGCATCATACTCTAATCAATTAGTTCAGAAAGTGTGTCCTCTAGAAACAAATAATACGTTAGATGAGTGCTTGTTTTCATATTGATTTAATATTCATGTTCTGTTCATTTAAAATATATTATCAAATGATTGATTAATTCAAGCAAAACAAAACCTCTGTCTCTGATGCTTCTCAGGGTAGAACAACTACAGAGTAACTTCATTCTTTTCTAAAAGTACCATGACTTAGTAAAACAAACTTTCCAGACTAAAGAGGTGAGAAATGAGACGATAGTGTTGATAATAATCTCATTCATCCATTAATCAAAGGCGGTGTGAGTCAGCTGTGTGTGTACGCTGTGAAGCTGGTTATAGGAGCGTGATGCTCAAAAATACGTGTCATTTGTTTTTCATGATGTAACAAAAACACGAAAAACGTAAAAAACACCATTTATTTGATTTTTGTTTCCAAAACCAAAATGAAAAAATGTAAAATGCCTTGTTTTTCAAATTCAAGCTCTTTTGCTTCGGTACAGAAAACGAAAAACAGAAAACGAACTCCTTTATTCATTTTCTCCATCACCGATTGGCCACATTATTATATGTTACAACGTTGATTATTTGAAAGGGTTTTTGCGTAAACATGATAACAGTCTCCGAGGCAGAAAGACCGAGTTAGCTGCTAAAGCTAATGCTACTAAAGCAAATGCTGCTAAAGCTAACGCTGCTAAAGCTAACGCTGCTAAAGCTAACGCTGCTAAAGCTAACACTGTTAAAGCTAATGCTGCTAAAGCTAATGCTGCTAAAGCTAACGCTGCTAAAGCTAACGCTGCTAAAGCTAACGCTGCTAAAGCTAACACTGTTAAAGCTAATGCTGCTAAAGCTAATGCTGCTAAAGCTAACGCTGCTAAAGCTAATGCTGCTAAAGCTAATGCTGCTAAAAGCTAATAATGCTAAAGCTAACGCTGTTAAAGCTAACGCTGCTAAAGCTAATGCTGTTAAAGCTAACGATGCACATGAGCTGAAAATTGTGTTTTTTCTTGACTTTTCAAACTATTTCAGCTGATGACGTTACTCCAGTTCTCTTATTGACCTGTTCATCATGTGACCTTCCTTTAAATGTGTAAATGTAATTAAATTAATAGGTTAATAAAATAATCATGGACCTGGTTAGTGAATGGTGGACCTCATAAATGTATCTTTTCAAAGTCAGAACTCATACTGTCCTTTTCACACTTGGAAATATTGCTTGTCCCTTCAATAATAATAATAATAATGATAAATGTTATTTTTATTAAACTCTAAATAACTTTACAGTTGTTAAAACAAATCAGAAAAAGAAACCAACAACAACAATAAAGTAAATACAGTAAATACATAAGAATCTAATATTAAAAGCTTGTAGGAGTGTAAACAGAATCAGAATCAACTTATTGATCATTTAATGTAAGCTATACACATGAGGAATTTGACTTGGTGAACTGTGCTCTCTCTACAAAACATTAAATAATAACAATCAACTAGAAAAAATATAAACATAAATATAAACAGTAGTTAGACTAATATGTGCAAAAATAAATTAAATAATATAACAAGATAACAATAACATAATTTTCCATTGTGCTCTTCAAGCACAATGGAAAGAGTCAGAGAAAGAGTAAGACGAGGAGGAGGACGAGGAGAAAGAGGAGGACCAGGAGGAGAAAGAGGAATCAACAGAGGAAGAGAAGGAGGCCATGCTGGAGGTAGAGGAAGAGGAAGACAAGAAGGTTCTCAAAGAGGACCTAATCTGACCAATGAGATCAACACTGGTTGACCACGTTATCAACCACTGCCTGACGCTGAGGGAGGCTGGACTGTGAGTACAGTCACATCTAAGCTGATATACAGTAACAAGTGTGATAAGAACATTTCTACTGGAAAATAGGTTTTATAAAAATATCAAAAACATCTGCATGTTTCAGTAACTGCTTACAGTACTGTAATATATGCACTATCAGCACTTCTGTTACTGTTTCCTGTGAAATGACTTGTATTGTAAACTGTTCTTTTTTTTCTACATAGGATTGAGGGTCAGGAACGACAAGGGGGAGGGGCCTCCCATGTTCACAGAACAGCAAGAGAGGGAGATAGTAAACATGGTTTTAGCCAACAATGTAATAACACTCAATCAGCTCCAAGCTAACATTATCAATAACCATATTCAACAATGTCCATCAGGTCTGGACATCAACACTGACACGCATCATAAAAAAGAACCATATTCAAATGAAGATCATTTATCCAGTGTCTTTGGAGCACAATTCTGAAAGGATGAAACGACTGTAACATGATTATGTAGAGTTATGTATTCACTTTAGCAGTGTGATCATGTATACTGTATCACAATCTTATACTGTAATATCTATACTAGATCTACACTGATCTACACACTTTTGTCTTATATCTTCCACCATACTCTCCATTCCTCAACCCTAGAGAAGAGTTTTTCTCGTCATGGAGGTGAAGGTATATGACCTCTGTTTCCAGGCTGAGGTACCCCTCATCCAATCCATGGAGGAGGCCTGGGACCAGATGGAGGTAGCAGCAATGCAAGGGTGGATTCATCATTCAACACATTTCTTTCCAAGGTGTCTTGTTAATGACGACATTGTCTGTGATGTAGATGAAATTCTCTGACCAGATCCAGCTACAGTAGATGAAGAGACCATGTCTAGTTTTTTTTTTTTGTCACATTTTGTCTCAGTATATGAATCTTATCAAGTCTCTGGTCTTTGGAGAGAGCAGACGTGTTTTTCATTCGCTCCGATAACACGACCTTGGCTACAGCTGGCTACAGCTGAACAGCCTGAAAAATTGGGCCCAAGACTGAAGGAAAATGGTGAAAAAACCGCAGGGAGGCCCTTCAGAACCCAATTCAGGTTTGGAAGAGGTCAAGGAGATGATACGCAAGGGTCTACGAAACCTATCTGCCGAGATAAAGTCGTTGGAAAAGACGCTGGAAAACTCACTGGAAAACCTACAAAGTGAAACAAAGTTACTGAAAGAAAAGAATGAAAGAAATGCTGAAGAGATAAAATTGTTGAACGCCAGGGTTGAACAGCTGGAACAAAAGGAAAGAGAGAAAGATGTCATCATCACAGGCCTAAAGATAAAACCCAGGAGTTATGTGAGTGATGAAGAAACAAAATCGATTGAACAACAGGTCATTGACTACCTGGAGTCGAAGGACATTGTCCTGAACCCAAAAATAACCTTCACGAATATGAAATTTAAAGGACAACTACTGAAGCAAGGAAATAAACTCAAGGGAACGAAGGTGTACATCAATGAAAACCTGACGAAACAAAATGCAAACATTGCATGGAAGGCACACCAAATAAAAAAAGGAGAAAAAATTGTGAAGACTTGGACAAGGAACTGCAGGATTTACATCACACCACTGGGAGAAGAAGACGGAAAACCAATCCTCGTCAAAACGATGGAAGACTTGGGGAAATACGAAGGATCCACCTAAACAACAACATTACTGATGGTAATCATGGATATGGACCCAGATCTATATAAACACTGGAAACAAAACTCAGACTGTGATTATTTTACGGAGACTGAATTAAATGTGGAAACCAAGAGTAAAAAAAGGTCTGTCATTTATTCATTTCAATTGCTAGGTGGTGGGGTGATTAAGGATTACATTAAATTTAAATTCAAAGTGTTTATTGTCATATGTGCAGTTAGAAACACGTTTTCCTGTACAATGAAATGACTACATGAACTAAGATGTAATACAATGAAATTACTACCTTGCTTATGAACTAAGATATAATAATGTGTTTATACAAGTTAAATCTAACAGTGGAAAATACAACACTGCCAATAGAACTAACAGCAGCTGGATTAACCTTGATGTAGAGACAAAACAAGCTGCAAACTTGTGTGTCCAAAAGAGACATTCCCGAGTGGTGACATTATGAATGAAAAGGGAAAAAAAAAAAAAAAAACTTCCAAAC
Organism: Gouania willdenowi; assembly: GCF_900634775.1. Classification (NCBI taxonomy): domain Eukaryota; kingdom Metazoa; phylum Chordata; class Actinopteri; order Blenniiformes; family Gobiesocidae; genus Gouania; species Gouania willdenowi. The sequence continues at coordinate 661,954 of NW_021145162.1, forward strand.
AACTTCGAAAGAGGAACTATTCTTGAACTGGAGGAATGCTAACAACGTCTGGCAGGGAACAAGGCCAACATGAACAACGATAGAGAGGAAGAGGAATAAAAACAAGACAACACTGACTACAGATGAGAATACAGAAGAAAGGACTGTTCAGAACAACTCAAGAATGTTTGACCAGAGAGACATGTAAACCCATGTAAATTTGCGATGGTAAAACAGGGGACGGGACCCAGATAAGCAAACTGCTTCTCTCGTCTCCTTTTTCGGCATGTACAAAAAATGTAAAAAAAAAAAAAAAAAAAAATGTAACCATGTCGGAAATAAACTGAATAAATAAAAAATAAATAAATAAATAAATAAATCTCCATGTCAACATTATGGGTGTGTTGAGAAATAAATGAGTTTCTTCAGTTTGCAACATTGGTGTTGTGTAGTGTTTGGTGAATTTACATAATATTAGTACTTTGTTGATAGTAGCCTACTGTAATCATAGGGAAGTAGAAGTGTTAAAAGTGTTTTAGGTTTATCACAGCAGACTGTAACTCATGCTAACAGAGTACAGTAATGTGAAACGTGTGTGTTTCATATGGTAACAAAGTGTGGTTTTTAAAAAGAAGTTTCTATTTTTTACACAAGTGTTTATTATGTAAATGATCTGTAGTGTTGTGTTTATTGGGTGTGTGGTTGAAAACACGGGCTAACACTGTTTTGAAAAATGTGCTTAAGCAATCTAAAAAAACTGTAATAATAGTGCAGTAGTGCAGGTGAACATTTAAATATTATATGTTTATGTACATGAACATTTACAGTGACAGGTTGATCCAGGTTATTTCACAGAAACAGAAACAGGTCTGACTCTCTATGACTGTTTAGTGTTGATCACAGTGACAGCCTGAGGGAACAAACTGTTTTTATGACGTACAGTGATCTGTAGCGTCTGCCAGAGGGGAGGAGTTTAAACAGATTGTGTGCAGGGTGGGAGGAGTCTGCAGTGATGTTTCCTGACCCTGGACAGGTCTAAGTCTATGATGGAGGACAGATCAACACTAATGATCTTTTCTGTTTCCTGATGATCGTTGTAGTTTGTGACTGATACAGTTTATTATTAAAGTGCTCAGATACGTGAATCATTCCTGGGTCCTAATCCTCCCTCTGCAGATCTACAGTAGATAGTCTGTGTTTTTATTCACCAGAGGTGGAAGTGAGGAGACTGTCTAGCTGCTTCTATTGGTTTTTAAACATGTTCAGATATGTGTAATATTATTAATATAAACACTATTAAAACAATAACCATCTCTGGAATAACATTATAAACAGGTTGGAAATAGTCAACGAGCTTGTTTACCTTTATATCCCTCTGACCTTTGACCCCCAGGTTGTGCATGCACAGTTCTAGAGTGTTTAAAGAATTATTGACAACTCTACATAAGCTCCTCCCACTATATGTATCATACTTCAGACAGGAACTAGTTATTCTAAACATAAATGTTGATCACATGACTGCAACTCTTGTGTGTGTGTGTGTGTGTATACATACGTGTGTATGTGTGTGCTTATGTGTGTGTACATGTGTGTATATACGTGTGTGTGCATGTATATATGTGTGTATATGTGTGTGTGTGTCTGTGTATATATGTGTGTGTGTACCTGTGTGTATATACGTGTGTGTGTGCATGTATATATGTGTGTATATGTGTGTGTGTACGTGTGTGTGCATGTATATATGTGTGTATATGTGTGTGTGTGTCTGTGTATATATGTGTGTGTGTACCTGTGTGTATATACGTGTGTGTGCATGTATATGTGTGTGTGTGTCTGTGTATATATGTGTGTGTGTACGTGCGTGTATTTACGTGTATATGTGTGTGTGTGTGTGTGTCGTGTTCTCACAGCATGTGTCGTCATGTTGTGTTCTGTCCAATCAGAGCAGCGGTGGGCGTGTCTGTCTTTATTCTGTTGTTATTATGAAACCTGTAATTTTTAAAACACTTTAAAGGAATAAAAGAAAGAGACGGTAAGAAAAATGTGTGTTTTCGTGCTATTTTAAGCCCCTAACATCACGTTCTGTGGCTCGTGTTGAAACTCTTCTTCGCGTCTTTTCATGCAGCGGTTTGTTTACAATATTAACCAAACTTTGTGACATGTTTGTGTGAATAACCGTGAAGTGAAGCCGTTAACGGATGAAAGTCGTTCCTCAGACGTGTACGGAGGGTGTTTTGTGGTGTTTGTGGAGCTTTAAAACGGATCTGTACGCGGTGTTTCTCACGTCACGGACCAACTGGTGTTTGGTTTATCTGGTGATCAGCCTGCTTTCATTAGCTGCTTTAGATCTATAAAACCTATAAAACGTTTGTTTGTTACTGTGTCACTGCTTCTTAGACACATGATTAACAGCTGCTAGATTAGCTTTAGCATTGCAGCTAAGCTGTGTATGTTGTGTTTACGGAGGGTAAACGTCATTTTGACCCAATAAAAGGGAGAAAGGTGTCTGGATGTTAACGTAGCCATAACCTGTGGGACTATGCTTCTCAGGTTAATCAATATTTATCACAAGTTTCATAAATAACAAATAAAATAATGATAGAAAAAATAAATAAACAACTAAAAATACCTCTGCTATATGAGTAATATGAGCATATCTCTCACAAACTAACCAAATATGTCTATGTTCTTCTACACATGGTTTCCACCACATTTGTGTTAAAATTGTTTCCAGATAATGTACTGTTTTGTTCAGACAAAACGTTGTTTGTCAGTGTTTTATTGAGATCATTTGTGATCGTTGCTATGGTTTCATGCACACTGCCCTTCTGCCAATCAAAGTATTGGATTATGATTGGTAATATTATGAGCGCAGCGTGGTTACTCCTATGTGTAGAAATACCATAATACTGTATTTATTACAGTGCTTCAGAGCTAATACATTGTTCACAGTTAGCTTTAGGGTGATTTTGGTGATAATCAGCAGCTAAACAAAGTGATCAATGTTGAATTTTTGTGATGATAAACCACTTAAAAGCTCCTCAGAAAGCATTATAGATGCAAAGGCATAGAGGGAAGGGCACAATGTTTGGTAAAGTTATGATTTATTGATGGTGCAGATCGATACGAGTCGCTCCCTCGTCTTGGATCAATGACGTCTATTATGTATCATCAACTACCTGGTTTCTCACTAAGCCCGTACACAGCAGAACACCTTCTAGAAGTTTGGAGGTCTATAACCAGATGTTGTGTGGATCAAGTCATGAACGACAGATGTTGTGAAGGCCCAATAAGTAATAGGGCTGGGTATTGATTCAAATTTCCCAAATCAATTTGATTTGATTCAGTTCTCGATTCACTTTTGGTTTTTGATTCAGTTCATGAAATCATTAATTTTACTTGGATATGGAACATATTCTCATTAGAAATAATGATGCTAATCGTAGAAACTACAGCTTTATCTTGGTGCATTAGTATAAATATGAATATTTACATTAATAATTGAACCTCATGCTACATTAATCATGTACGTTTTATTTAACATGACCTGAGCAGAACAAAAATACAACGACTTACTGTAAATCAACTCAAAGCACAGACAGTCTGTGTAAATAAAGTAGTAACAGACACTTTATAAACTCAACATATTCTCATACTTTGAGTCTCACAAAGGTTTGTGTTAATGTTCCAGTGGCTGCACAACAAATATAACTGTATAATAAGAGACACAACCAGAAACATAAATACATAATTGTAAATAAAAGCAAACATCCAGAAATTAAAATTATTCTAAATTGTCTTAATGTGTAATAAATCAGGTGTTTGGTAAATGTAAGAAAATACTTTTAAATTCCTGTGAACAGTAAACTTCAAGAAGTAGGAATGTGCTGAGTCATTACACAATGTGATTTATTTTTAGGTTGACAAATCATTATATCGTGATTTCATTTGGTGTCAAAATAATTATTCATTAATAACTTCTGTAAGAAAATAATTATTTATTTCAATATTTTTTAAAGCTATAAGGACCATTGCAAAAGAGTCAAAGAGCCACATGAGGCTCCAGAGCCACAGGTTGCAGACCCCTGGGCTATACAAAGGAGAATCAATTCAAATTGATTGATTGATTGATTGATTGATTTTTTCAAACCCAGCCTTAATAAGTAATGCAATAACAATAAAGGTCAGATATTTAACCTGGAATACAATGAGAACTACTACTCTACATTTTAACAACTGTGTTGCTACTGTAGTAGGTTATTAAATGTGATTATATGAAGTCAATAATGCCACATGCAGTAGATTGATATGAATATTATTATCATCACACTAGAGAATGAGTTCAGAGCAGCTGCTATCAACGATTCACTGACCTGACAAGAAATAGACCCAACAAACTGATGTTGTCCAGATGTTTTCCTCATAGATCCTGGTTTAGCTTTGCTAACCATTAGCGCCTCCTTTCGTCTGATAACTATCGACATCGTTCGCCCTGATTTGTTATAACTTTTGTCAGCTATAAAACTCCAAATGTTTTTTCACAGTCTCACCGATTGGTACAGCCAAAATATTAATAATAATTCACCATTTCCTCTCAAAATTCAGGATTTGTTTGTGTGCGTGCACTTTGTTTGCCAAAATGACAATTTCTGGGTTGATGACACCAAGAAAACCGTCTATTGAACTTTTTGACTGTCTCAGAATCGAGGAATGTTTTTTAAACAATCCATAGATCTGTACAGAGACGTTCACAAAACAAAGTCGTAGGCTTTAAAAAAAAGTAGAAGCCCAAAAACTTGTGGTGAGTTGCTGCCGCTGTGCGCCAATGAAGCGCAACGTCTAGGGGGGTTGGGGGGCATGCCCCCCTAGAAAATATATAAAAAATGATGCTATATGGTGTCTTTTGGTGCATTATGTTAGTGTAATTGTGGCTTTACTTCTATTTTGTAGCACTTTTCTTAACATGATGTATTTTCTCACCTAGTTTTTGTTTGAATGTTGCATTTACAAGTTGAAATCTGGTATCCATGGTAACGATGACAAAGAATTGAGCTTCATTATCAGTTTACCTCTTTCCAGTGTAAAATCAGAATCAACTTTATTGATCATGTAATGTATTTTATATACACGAGGAATTTGACTTGGTGAGCTGTGCTCTCTAATAATGTAAACATTAAATAATAACAATCAACTAGAAAAAATGAAATATATATATAAACATAAATATAAACAGTAGTTAGACTAATATGTGCAAAACTAAATAAATAACAAGATAACAATAACAAGATAAGATATAATAATAATAATAATAATAATAATAATAATAATAATAATAATAATAATAGTAACAATAATAGTGCAGTAGTGCAGGTGAACATTTATAATAAATATTATATGTTTATGTACATGAACATTCACAGTGACAGGTTGATCCAGGGTTGTTATGTTTAGTTCCAGGTTATTTCACAGAAACAGGTCTGACTCTCTATGACTGTTTTTATGGCGTACAGTGATCTGTAGCGTCTGCCAGAGGGGAGGAGTTTAAACAGATTGTGTGCAGGGTGGGAGGAGTCTGCAGTGATGTTTCCTGACCCTGGACAGGTATAAGTCTAGGATGGAGGACAGTTTGACACCAGTAGTCTGTGTTTGTCTAGTTTGGTTGTAGATCTAAACCAGACAGTGATAGACCAACTTATAGTATAGCAGTTGTAAGGGTGTGTGATCTGACGATTTTAGATCATTAAGGATTACAACATGACGATGATCTCCCAAATCACGGAGATCGTAGAACCGTCTGTAGTTCACATTTTAACCATTGCGGTGCCGTGTCTGTGTCATATGTCTGTGGTCCAAACACAGAACATCCAACTGTTTTTTTCTCTGCCAAATTACATCATTTATTAGTCAGTATTACAGACATTAGTTAAGATTCATTAAGAGCTTAAACAGAGCAGAAGTACGCTCCGCCCCCCCTCCCCCAGTACACAGACACACACAGTCAGCTGTGTCAGTGACTGTCTGTCAGAGGCTCAGTGCAGATGTCTGTCTGTCTGTTAAACTCTATCAGTTCTCTTCTCTAACTAACTCTGTCTCTCCTCAGCAGAGATCTGCTGCTGCTGCAGCTAACGGGGATGTTTACACATTCTTAAAGAGACAGTGTCCTGAATGTGATTTACTTTAAAAACTACTTTCAACAACTCAGAGCTGCCCTGAAAAAATCATCACTACATCATTTAATCACATTTCAGCCTTAATGAAGGAAAAAGTCAAAAGTGGACAAAGTAAAAACACTGTGTGACTATAAGAACATGTCACAACTTTTGTTTGATGTTAATTATACTTAGAACCAGTTTGATAAAGTGCTTACATACATTTTAAAAAATATTTGGAAATGATCTTGTCTTAAATTATCTTTTATTCCGTTTTTACATTTAGGGCGATTGTTATAAGTAAGTTAATTGATTTGTTTTATTGGTAAATAACTTTAAAGTAGTCGAAATGATTTGAATTAAAAAAATTGTGATAAAATCATGATCGTGATTTCACAATCATGATTTTATCACAATTTGGTATGATATTTTTCCCATATCACCCACGTCTAAGCAGTAGTATGGGGCGTACTAATATATTTAACACAAGCACATTAATATTCATAAAATATCTTACATATACACTTACATTTGTGATTTTTGTAACCCAGTACCTGGGATTTTTACTTCATGATGATATTGATCATGAATGTTTAAATGTATATATATATATATATATATATATATATATATATATGTTTATTTCATTTAGTTGAATTCAATAATGTTGTGAATGTTAAGATTTATTATATTATTGGGGAAATGTTTAGAGAGAATGATTGTTTTCTTTCAGTTACAGCCGCCAGATATTAGTTTGGACCAGCAGAGGGCGCTGGTAATGCAGTGTTCGGTTGGGATGCAGATATTCTGTGCAGTGGAGAAGAGATGCTATGCGCTAGCATACAGAGCTAATAGAAAAACCTGACTTTTATAGATATTAACGTAATGTTACAGATACTCTTTGGGTGCTAAAGGGATAAGGAATCATTTATGAACATGTTTAAGAGTAGAAGGCGACAACAAAGAGTAGTAGGCCATTCCACCCACCACCTACGCTTCTGGACATCCCTGTTTGTAGCTGTGGTGGTGTTTCACAGTGTGAAATGCCAATGCACTCTCCACTGCATTCACACTATATATATAAATAAATATATATATATGTATATGTGGGCGGTTTCTCTCTTTTTTCCTTCAAGCTCAGGTCCTCTACCAGAGGCCTGGGATCTTGAGGGTTCTTCAGTATCTTTGCTGTTCCTAGAACTGCACTTTTCTGGACTGAGATGTCTGATGTATTTCCTGGGATCTGCTGGAGCCACTCCTCCAGTTTGGGGGTCACTGCCCCGAGTGCCCCAATGACCACGGGCACCACTGATGCCTTCACCCTCCAGGTTTTCTCCAGCTCTTCTCTGAGCTTACATGGAGCTCCATGTAAGCTTTCCCTGCCAGCATCTTACACCCTGCAGTTATGTGCTGGATTGTCTCATTGGCCTCTTTGCACAGTCTACACCTGGGGTCTAGTCTGGTGTGGTAGATCTGGGCCTCTATTGCTCTGGTGCTCAAGGCCTGCTCCTGTGCAGCCATGGTGAGTGTCTCTGTGCTGTCCTTTAGTCCAGCTCTGTCTAGACATTGGTACCATTTCTTGATATCCACCACTTCAGTTATGTTTGGGTGGTACATCCCATGTAGGGGCTTGTCCTCCCATGATGGAACCTCCAGCACCTCATCTTCTGATCCCCATTGTCTGAGACATTCACTGAGCACGTCATCTGTTGGAGCCTTGTCCTTGATGTACTTATGGATCTTAGATGCTTCATCCTAGATAGTGGCTCTCACGCTCACTAGACCTCGGCCTCCTTCCTTACGGCTAGCGTACAGTCTCAGGGTGCTGGATTTGGGGTGGAACCCTCCGTGCATGGTTAGGAGCTTTGGTGTCTTAACATCTGTGGTCTGTATCTCATCCTTTGGCCAGCTTATTATTCCTGCAGGGTATCTGATTACTGGCAGGGCGTAGCTGTTTATAGCCCAGGACTTGTTCTTGCCATTGAGCTGGCTTCTTAGGACCTGCCTTACTCGTTGGAGGTATTTGGCCGTAGCCGCTTTCCTTGTCACCTCTACGAGGTTGCCATTTGTTTGTGGGATTCCGAGGTACTCGTAACTGTCCTCAATGTCTGCTATTGTTCCTTCTGGGAGTGAGACCCCTTCTGTGTGGACTACCTTCCCTCTCTTAGTCACCATCCGACCACACTTCTCTAGTCTGAATGACATCTTAATGTCTGCACTGTAGATCTGGGTGGTATAGATCAGTGTCTATGTCTCACTCATTCTTAGCGTACAGCTTGATGTCATCCATGTAGAGGAGGTGACTGATGGTGGCCCCGTTCCTGAGTCGGTATCCATAGCCAGTCTTGTTGATTATTTGGCTGAGGGGGTCCAGACCTATGCAGAACAGCAGTGGGGACAGAAAGGAGACCATTATTTTCAAAAATGTGCATCAATAGTGAGAGCCAGATGTGCACCATGTGCACCATGTGCACATCTGGCACACAGGTTTAGGTCCAGACTGGGACGGTAAGTGGGGAATTTCTTCTGCAGCTCATCTGTAAATGCACATTTTCACTTCAGCATGTTACAGGCAGTCTGCTCAGTGTAAAGTGGGGTGCCCACAGCAGCCTCTCAGGGATTACGTTACATGAGAATCACGGGTACAGAGTACGCCCTAGTGCTGGTAGATTTAGTGACCCAAAGAAAAACTATGAAAATCAGAACATTTTCATCACATTATAAAAAACAGGTGTTGGGTCACCCTATGTTTACAAGCTCTGCAGATGTTTGTTCTGTGACCAAGACAAACTGGTTTAATCTGTCACTAAATATATCACCACACCTTCAAACTGTTTCCTCCTGCTCCTCAAACATGTTACCAACACAACTATGAGCTGGTCACCAGTTCACACGAAGACGAGTTAAAGTAGAGCACTGTTAGATTCATGTGTTTGTGTAGAACCACACTGCAACAGTCTGTTAGTGAATTATGAGATACTAAGTCATAATTATGAGATACTCAATGATAATTATGAAATACTAAGTCATAATTATAAGATACAATCTCATAAATATAATGTACTAACTCATAATTATGAGATGCTAAGTCATGATTATAAAACACTAAGTCACAATTATGAGATACTCAATGATAATTATGAAATACTAAGTCATAATTATAAGATACAATCTCATAAATATAATGTACTAACTCATAATTATGAGATGCTAAGTCATGATTATAAAACACTAAGTCATAATTATGAGATACTCAATGATAATTATGAGATGCTAAGTCATGATTATAAAACACTAAGTCACAATTATGAGATACAATATGATTATTATGAAATACTGAGTCATTAAATTTTATAGGAGGGGGCGGAGCTAACAGTGGCATCGCGAGCCTCCATTCTCAGCCAATAGAAACATTAGATTGTAATAATGTTTCCACCCATAGAGGGCAGTACAACTAAACACAACAAAATGAAATAGTTGGACTAGAATTAATCAATAACACGACTTCATATCAAATACTTTAGATTTGAGCAGAAAAGGAAGTGGTTTTAGTTACTCTTTAAGTTTGTGTGAGTCAGATTACAGTGACTCCTCCCTCTTTTCTTCTTCTGCTAACGCTCAGAGCGCGGCCGCCATGGGAAAGGCTCAGTCCCATTCGGCCATTCAGAAAGAGGACGGGGAGGAGCCTCTGACGGCTGACGGCCAATCAGAGGAGGAGGTGAAGAACGGGGACGTGTCTCAGTTTCCGTACGTAGAGTTCACAGGACGGGACAGCGTGACGTGTCCCACGTGTCAGGGAACAGGGAGGATCCCCCGAGGTAACCTTTGACCTCTGATGATGGACTTATTTTTAGTTTTTACTTTTTTTTTACCATGTTTTACGGGGTTTTAAATGACATTTTTAATATTTTTAACTAGGTTTTAATGTTGTTTATAAACTTGATTGTTGTGTTTTAACTGTGTCATAATGCCTTTTCTTTTTGATGTAATTTTAGTTTTTTAATGTTTTTTTTGTTTTAATGTTTTTTAAAATTGATGAAATTTTTATTTTAATAACTTCATTTCTGTTAAATTTAAGTAAAAAATAAAACATGGTTTCAATTCTAAAATGTATTGTAAAAACAACACTAAACCTTGTTAAAAACACTAAAATTAATTTAAAAAAAACATTTTTTACTTAAAGGCACACCATGGACCATGTGACCTACAGAGTTGATCCGTATGAGTTATTATAAATGATTGTTCAGACTAATGTACAGCACTGACAGTATAGTGGGGCTCCCCTCTGGAAATACTGACTATGTACCTTTGGAGAGACGGACCGTCTTTGGGCAGGTCATGTGACCACAGGCTCTGATATACATAGGTCCCACACTTCCATCACGTCACAACGCACTGGCATTTCCCGACTCGGCAACGAGGCCATGGAGTAGTGGGGGAGCTCCACCGACGTGGCGAGGAGGGCCGAGCACTGGGCCCCGCCCTGTTTTGCACCCCAGCACAGAGAGCCAATCCTTATCCAGAACCACTGTCTGCATACACAATGAAAAAACAACTGGCAGTGCTGGCCACTTGTGGCCACTAGGGGCGCTTGACGTGAAAGTTACAGGTCTAGTGCCCCTAGTGGTCAAACGTTACAGCGTGCCTTTAATTTGAGTTTTTTCTAACAATCTTTTATTGATTTAGCATAACTTAATATTAGTCTTTTAAAGTTGTTTTTAAACTTAGTTTTAGATGTGAAACCATGTTTTATTTTTTAATTTAATGTTTTTGTTGTTATTTGAGTTGTGTAAGATTGGGAATATCAATAATAATAATATGTAATATTGTCATTATTAAAGGGATCCTCCACTGTTTTCACAAATGTGGCCTAAAACCTTTGAAATGTCCTTATTAGAACATCTATGGACAATAAAACACATTATTTTAGTCTTTTAGTCCATTTAGTTCTATATGAAGTGAAGCATTCAGGATCAGTCACAATAACAACTTGTGCTGCTTTGTGTTGATCTAAATATCAGTAAAAGTTAAATATAAACATCTTTTGTTTACTAGGAGATGATAAAAAATGTGTTTCAGGACACATTTGTAGAAACAGTGGAGGACCCCTGTTTATTCTCCCTCTGGTTCTTTGATCTGATTTATGATATGAAGGCTTTTTAAAACATGAATAATTACACATGGTTGTGATTATAAAGCTGGATATTCATTACAAGAGAACATCTAGCTTCATAGTACAGGTCCTTTGTGTTGTGTTCGAGTGTGTGTGTGTCTGTTCTAGTGTGTGTGTGTCTGTTCTAGTGTGTGTGTGTGTGTGTGTGTTGTGTTCTAATGTGTATGTGTGTGTGTTGTCTTCTAGTGTGTGTGTGTCTGTTCTAGTGTGTGTGTGTGTGTGTGTGTTGTGTTCTAATGTGTATGTGTGTGTGTTGTCTTCTAGTGTGTGTGTGTGTGTGTGTGTGTTGTGTTCTAATGTGTGTGTGTGTGTTGTGTTCTAGTGTGTGTGTGTTGTCTTCTCATCTGTGTGTGTGATATCCAGGTCAGGAGAACCAGCTGGTGGCTCTGATCCCGTACAGCGACCAGCGTCTGAGGCCCAGCAGGACGTGAGTGATGTTTTCTCCTCTGATGGAGCTGAGGAGTCAGCACTCTGCTCCATCTCCTCCTCTTTTTCCCACAGAGTCCTCTACGTCTCCATCTCCGTGGCCGTGTGCCTGCTGCTGTGTGCGCTGGTCGTCTTCTTCCTGTTCCCGCGCTCCATCGACGTCTCCTACGTTGGTGTGAAGTCGGCCTACGTGTCCTACGACCAGAACCGACAGATAGTTTACCTCAACATCACGGTAACAATTCACACGTTCACACTACGTTTGTTTGATGAAAACAGGAAGTGGAACACAAGTGTAATGCACAAAGTCACCAGCAGGAGTTGAACATAAGCATTTAGAGCTCTATTTTCTCGTCTGGACTTAAGCGTTTTTTTGTGCGCCTGTAGTTACACACTTCTCTCCTACTCGCTTTCTGCGGTCTAGCTTCCTGACACGCCCACCGCAGGTACGGAACCAATGTTTACAGTGAAACAGAACTATTAACTTCCATAATACACAGTTTTAAATATAAATAGTTTAAAGTGACCTGAGCCTCATTAAAATATGTGTGGGAACAGTTTGTGTTCCATCCTCATCTGCATATGACAGCATGTTTCACTCTGTAGTGGATCAAACTGTGACTTTACGTTGGACATAGTATGAAAATAGTAGAATCACTATGACCAACGTGGACAGAAGTCTGTGTCTGTCACACTTTTAATAATCACACAGCAGCAGCTGAGTGATCACAGCTGCTGCTGCACGGCGTACAAGTCTGTGTGGCTTCAAATGTAACTGTCCATATTTCTAGTGCAATATAATGTTTCACCTTATGGGGGCGCTGCACTTATTCCAGGGTTAGAAGAACGTAAGAGAAAAAGGACTTACGCACACCGGAGAATGCGCATGAAGCCAGATTTGAATGGGAACACCCACATTTCAGGGAGGCTCCACCCACAGTGCGTAACTGGGATGATGGCGTGCAGTGACTCACTTAAGTACAGGAGGAGAATAGCATACAGCCAGAAACAGAGCAGCTGTACGGTTTTTGGACTTACACACGTGAGAATACAGACTTGATGGATTATTAATCAGCAACAATGTCTATTAATCAGCAACAATGTCTATTAATCAGCAACAATGTCTAGGTCTAATGACCAAAATGAGACTACAGAACAAACACTGATCAAAAGGACTGAAAACAGACTAGAAACACACTAAAATGACCAATAATAGTTTAAAATGATGAAAAATGGACTAAAATAGTGCTGAGCGTTGCTGGGTGTTGTTTATGATACTGTTATTTTCTGTCCTCAGAGCTCTCTAAACATCACCAATAATAACTTCTACGCTGTGTCAGTGACCAACGTTACAGGTCAGGTCCAGTTCTCTAAGACCATGATCGGGAAATCTAAACTGACCAACAGCACCATCATTCTACCTCTGGACCAACGACAGGTACAGTATTTACTCTACTACTCTTATACTCTAGTACAGTATTTACTCTACTACTCCTATACTCTAGTACAGTATTTACTCTACTACTCCTATACTCTAGTATAGTATTTAATCTACTACTCCTATACTCGAGTACAGTATTTACACTACTACTCCTATACTCTAGTACAGTATTTACTCTACTACTCTTATACTCTAGTACAGTATTTACTCTACTACTCCTATACTCTAGTACAGTATTTACTCTACTACTCCTATACTCTAGTACAGTATTTACTCTACTACTCCTATACTCTAGTATAGTATTTAATCTACTACTCCTATACTCGAGTACAGTATTTACACTACTACTCCTATACTCTAGTACAGTATTTACTCTACTACTCTTATACTCTAGTACAGTATTTACTCTACTACTCCTATACTCTAGTACAGTATTTACTCTACTACTCCTATACTCGAGTACAGTATTTACTCTACTACTCCTATACTCTAGTACAGTATTTACTCTACTACTCCTATACTCTAGTACAGTATTTACTCTACTACTCCTATACTCGAGTACAGTATTTACTCTACTACTCCTATACTCTAATACAGTATTTACTCTACTACTCTTATACTCTTGTACAGTATTTACTCTACTACTGCTATACTCTAGTATAGTATTTAATCTACTACTCTTATACTCCAGTACAGTATTTGTAGGAGCCATAATTTATTTGTTAAAATACCTCTGTTTAATATGTGTAGCATTTACCTGACCTGTAGATGGGCGGGGCATGCAGTTATTTAGGTTGCCATGGTGATCGCACAGGTGGGATCAATCAGGGGAAGCAAACAGTTTTTGGACGGTACTCAAGGGTAATCAAGGTATTCCCGGGCTCTTGTGAATGTTTTTTCTTTGTTTTACTGGACGTTTAAGAGGCACATTTTTTGTATTCACGATCCCTGTTTTATTTGCAAGATTAAAGAGTCAAAACACCAACGGGCTATTTTTCATATTGTTTACCAAGAAGTACCCGTCAGAACAACTATCCCTGCACCTCCAGAAGTGAACCTAGTTAAAGGACTTGGGCACTTCAGTATTTACTCTACTACTCATACTTTAGTACAGTATTTACTCTACTACTCTTATGCTCTAGTACAGTATTTACTCTACTACTCTTATGCTCTAGTACAGTATTTACTCTACTACTCTTATAATCGAGTACAGTATTTACTCTACTACTCCTATACTCTTGTACAGTATTTAATTTACTACTCCTATACTCTAGTACAGTATTTACTCTACTACTCTTATACTCTAGTACAGTATTTACTCTACTACTCTTATACTCTAGTACAGTATTTACTCTACTACTCCTATACTCTAGTACAGTATTTACTCTACTACTCTTATACTCTAGTACAGTATTTACTCTACTACTCTTATACTCTAGTACAGTATTTACTCTACTACTCCTATACTCTAGTACAGTATTTACTACTCCTATACTCTAGTACAGTACTTACTCTACTACTCTTATACTCTAGTACAGTATTTACTACTCCTATACTCTAGTACAGTACTTACTCTACTACTCTTATACTCTAGTACAGTATTTACTCTACTACTCCCTATACTCTAGTACAGTATTTACTACTCCTATACTCTAGTACAGTATTTACTACTCCTATACTCTAGCACAGTATTTACTCTACTACACTTATACTCTAGTACAGTATTTACTACTCCTATACTCTAGTACAGTATTACTCTACTACTCTTATACTCTAGTACAGTATTTACTCTACTACTCTTATACTCTAGTACAGTATTTACTACTCCTATACTCGAGTACAGTATTTACTACTCTTATACTCTAGTACAGAATTTACTCTACTACTCCTATACTCTAGTACAGTATTTACTACTCCTATACCCTAGTACAGTATTTACTCTACTAATCTTATACTCTAGTACAGTATTTACTCTACTACTCCTATACTCGAGTACAGTATTTACTCTACTACTCCTATTCTCTAGTACAGTATTTACTCTACTACTCCTATACTCGAGTACAGTATTTACTCTACTACTCCTATACTCTAGTACAGTATTTACTCTACTACTCTTATACTCTTGTACAGTATTTACTCTACTACTCCTATACTCTAGTATAGTATTTAATCTACTACTCTTATACTCCAGTACAGTATTTGTAGGAGCCATAATTCATTTGTTAAAATACCTCTGTTTAATATGTGTAGCATTTACCTGACCTGTAGATGGGCGGGGCATGCAGTTATTTAGGTTGCCATGGTGATCGCACAGGTGGGATCAATCAGGGGAAGCAAACAGTTTTTGGACGGTACTCAAGGGTAATCAAGGTATTCCCGGGCTCTTGTGAATGTTTTTTCTTTGTTTTACTGGACGTTTAAGAGGCACATTTTTTGTATTCACGATCCCTGTTTTATTTGCAAGATTAAAGAGTCAAAACACCAACGGGCTATTTTTCATATTGTTTACCAAGAAGTACCCGTCAGAACAACTATCCCTGCACCTCCAGAAGTGAACCTAGTTAAAGGACTTGGGCACTTCAGTATTTACTCTACTACTCATACTTTAGTACAGTATTTACTCTACTACTCTTATGCTCTAGTACAGTATTTACTCTACTACTCTTATACTCGAGTACAGTATTTACTCTACTACTCCTATACTCTTGTACAGTATTTAATTTACTACTCCTATACTCTAGTACAGTATTTACTCTACTACTCTTATACTCTAGTACAGTATTTACTCTACTACTCTTATACTCTAGTACAGTATTTACTCTACTACTCCTATACTCTAGTACAGTATTTACTCTACTACTCTTATACTCTAGTACAGTATTTACTCTACTACTCTTATACTCTAGTACAGTATTTACTCTACTACTCCTATACTCTAGTACAGTATTTACTCTACTACTCTTATACTCTAGTACAGTATTTACTCTACAACTCTTATACTCTAGTACAGTATTTACTCTACTACTTCTATACTCTAGTGCAATACTTACTCTACTACTCTTATACTCTAATACAGTATTTACTCTACTACTCCTATACTCTAGTACAGTATTTACTACTCCTATACTCTAGTACAGTACTTACTCTACTACTCTTATACTCTAGTACAGTATTTACTCTACTACTCCCTATACTCTAGTACAGTATTTACTACTCCTATACTCTAGTACAGTATTTACTACTCCTATACTCTAGCACAGTATTTACTCTACTACACTTATACTCTAGTACAGTATTTACTACTCCTATACTCTAGTACAGTATTTAATCTACTACTCTTATACTCTAGTACAGTATTTACTCTACTACTCTTATACTCTAGTACAGTATTTACTACTCCTATACTCGAGTACAGTATTTACTACTCTTATACTCTAGTACAGAATTTACTCTACTACTCCTATACTCTAGTACAGTATTTACTACTCCTATACCCTAGTACAGTATTTACTCTACTACTCTTATACTCTAGTACAGTATTTACTCTACTCCTATACTCTAGTACAGTACTTACTCTACTACTCTTATACTCTAGTACAGTACTTACTCTACTACTCTTATACTCTAGTACAGTACATACTCTACTACTTCTATACTCAAGTACAGTATTTACTACTCCTATACTCTAGTACAGTACTTACTCTACTACTCTTATACTCTAGTACAGTACTTACTCTA
Source organism: Gouania willdenowi (assembly GCF_900634775.1). NCBI lineage: Eukaryota > Metazoa > Chordata > Actinopteri > Blenniiformes > Gobiesocidae > Gouania > Gouania willdenowi. Next base: position 678,860 of record NW_021145162.1, read on the forward strand.
CTACTCCTATACTCGAGTACAGTATTTACTACTCCTATACTCTAGTACAGTACTCACTCTACTCCTGTACTCTAGTACAGTACTTACTCTACTACTCTTATACTCTAGTACAGTACTTAGTCTACTACTCCTATACTCGAGTACAGTATTTACTACTCTTCTACTCTAGTACAATATTTACTCCATTACTCCTATACTCTAGTACAGTATTTACTACTCCTCTACTCTAGTACAGTATTTACTCTACTACTCTTATACTCTATTACAGTATTTACTACTCTTATACTCTAGTACAGTATTTACTCTACTACTCCTATACTCTAGTACAGTATTTACTCTACTACTCTTATACTCTAGTACAGTATTTACTCCACTACTCCTATACTCTAGTACAGTATTTACTCTTCTACTCTTATACTCTAGTACAGTATTTACTCTACTACTCTTATACTCTAGTACAGTATTTACTACTCCTATACTCGAGTACAGTATTTACAACTCTTATACTCTAGTACAGAATATACTCTACTACTCCTATACTCTAGTACAGTATTTACTACTCCTATACCCTAGTACAGTATTTACTCTACTACTCTTATACTCTAGTACAGTATTTACTCTACTCCTATACTCTAGTACAGTACTTACTCTTCTACTCTTATACTCTAGTACAGTACTTACTCTACTACTCTTATACTCTAGTACAGTACATACTCTACTACTTCTATACTCAAGTACAGTATTTACTACTCCTATACTCTAGTACAGTACTTACTCTACTACTCTTATACTCTAGTACAGTACTTACTCTACTACTCCTATACTCGAGTACAGTATTTACTACTCATATACTCTAGTGCAGTACTTACTCTACTACTCCTATACTCGAGTACAGTATTTACTACTCATATACTCTAGTACAGTACTCACTCTACTACTCTTATACTCTAGTACAGTTCTTACTCTACTACTATACTCTAGTACAGTATTTACTCTACTCCTATACTCTAGTACAGTACTTACTGTACTACTATACTCTAGTACAGTACTTACTCTACTATTATACTCTAATACAGTATTTACTCTACTCCTATACTCTAGTACAGTACATACTCTACTACCATACTCTAATACAGTACTTACTCTACTACTATACTCTAGTACAGTACTTACTCTACTACCATACTCTAATACAGTACTTACTCTACTACTATACTCTAGTACAGTACTTACTCGACTACCATACTCTAGTACAGTACTTACTCTGCTACTATACTCTAATACAGTACTTACTCTGCTACTATAATCTCATACAGTACTTACTCTACTACTATACTCTAATACAGTACTTACTCTACTACTATAATCTAATACAGTACTTACTCTACTACTGTACTCTAGTACAGTACTTACTCTGCTACTATACTCTAATAGAGTACTTACTCTACTACTATATTCTAATACAGTACTTACTCTACTACTATACTCTAATACAGTACTTACTCTACTACTATTCTCTAATACAGTACTTACTCTACTACTATAATCTAATACAGTACTTACTCTACTACTATAATCTAATACAGTACTTACTCTACTACTATAATCTAATACAGTACTTACTGTACTACCATACTCTAGTACAGTACTTACTCTGCTACTATACTCTAATACAGTACTTACTCTGCTACTATAATCTCATACAGTACTTTTTCTACTACTATACTCTAATACAGTACTTACTCTACTACTATACTCTAGTACAGTACTTACTCTACTACCATACTCTAATACAGTACTTACTCTACTACTATAATCTAATACAGTACTTACTCTGCTACTATAATCTAATACAGTACTTACTCTACTACTATAATCTAATACAGTACTTACTCTACTACTATACTCTAATACAGTACTTACTCTACTACTATACTCTAGTACAGTACTTACTCTACTACCATACTCTAATACAGTACTTACTCTACTACTATACTCTAATACAGTACTTACTCTACTACTATAATCTAATACAGTACTTACTCTACTACTATAATCTAATACAGTACTTACTCTGCTACTATACTCTAGTACAGTACTTACTCTACTACTCTTATACTCTAGTACAGTACTTACTCTACTACTCCTATACTCGAGTACAGTATTTACTACTCATATACTCTAGTACAGTACTCACTCTACTACTGTTATACTCTAGTACAGTTCTTACTCTACTACTATACTCTAGTACAGTATTTACTCGACTCCTATACTGTAGTACAGTACTTACTGTACTACTATACTCTAATACAGTACTTACTCTACTACTATACTCTAGTACAGTACTTACTCTACTACCATACTCTAATACAGTACTTACTCTACTACTATAATCTAATACAGTACTTACTCTGCTACTATACTCTAATACAGTACTTACTCTACTACTATAATCTAATACAGTACTTACTCTACTACTATAATCTAATACAGTACATACTCTACTACTATAATCTAATACAGTACTTACTCTACTACTATACTCTAATACAGTACTTACTCTACTACTATAATCTAATACAGTACTTACTCTACTACTATAATCTAATACAGTACTTACTCTACTACTATAATCTAATACAGTACTTACTCTACTACTATAATCTAATACAGTACTTACTCTACTACCATACTCTAGTACAGTACTTACTCTGCTACTATACTCTAATACAGTACTTACTCTGCTACTATAATCTCATACAGTACTTACTCTGCTACTATAATCTAATACAGTACTTACTCTACTACTATAATCTAATACAGTACTTACTCTACTACTATACTCTAGTACAGTACTTACTCTGCTACTATACTCTAATAGAGTACTTACTCTACTACTATACTCTAGTACAGTACTTACTCTGCTACTATACTCTAATACAGTACTTACTCTACGACTATACTCTAATACAGTACTTACTCTACTACTATAATCTAATACAGTACTTACTCTACTACTATACTCTAATACAGTACTTACTCTACTACTTCTATACTCAAGTACAGTATTTACTACTCCTATACTCTAGTACAGTACTTACTCTACTACTCTTATACTCTAGTACAGTACTTACTCTACTACTCCTATACTCGAGTACAGTATTTACTACTCATATACTCTAGTACAGTACTCATTCTACTACTCTTATACTCTAGTACAGTTCTTACTCTACTACTATACTCTAGTACAGTATTTACTTGACTCCTATACTCTAGTACAGTACTTACTGTACTACTATACTCTAATACAGTACTTACTCTACTACTATACTCTAGTACAGTACTTACTCTACTACCATACTCTAATACAGTACTTACTCTACTACTATAATCTAATACAGTACTTACTCTACTTCTATACTCTAATACAGTACTTACTCTACTACTATAATCTAATACAGTACTTACTCTACTACTATACTCTAATACAGTACTTACTCTACTACTTCTATACTCAAGTACAGTATTTACTACTCCTATACTCTAGTACAGTACTTACTCTACTACTCTTATACTCTAGTACAGTACTTACTCTACTACTCCTATACTCGAGTACAGTATTTACTACTCATATACTCTAGTACAGTACTCACTCTACTACTCTTATACTCTAGTACAGTACTCACTCTACTACTCTTATACTCTAGTACAGTTCTTACTCTACTACTATACTCTAGTACAGTATTTACTCGACTCCTATACTCTAGTACAGTACTTACTGTACTACTATACTCTAATACAGTACTTACTCTACTACTATACTCTAGTACAGTACTTACTCTACTACCATACTCTAATACAGTACTTACTCTACTACTATACTCTAGTACAGTACTTACTCGACTACCATACTCTTGTACAGTACTTACTCTGCTACTATACTCTAATACAGTACTTACTCTGCTACTATAATCTCATACAGTACTTACTCTACTACTATACTCTAATACAGTACTTACTCTACTACTATAATCTAATACAGTACTTACTCTACTACTGTACTCTAGTACAGTACTTACTCTGCTACTATACTCTAATAGAGTACTTACTCTACTACTATATTCTAATACAGTACTTACTCTACTACTATACTCTAATACAGTACTTACTCTACTACTATACACTAATACAGTACTTACTCTACTACTATAATCTAATACAGTACTTACTCTACTACTATAATCTAATACAGTACTTACTCTGCTACTATACTCTAGTACAGTACTTACTCTACTACTCTTATACTCTAGTACAGTACTTACTCTACTACTCCTATACTCGAGTACAGTATTTACTACTCATATACTCTAGTACAGTACTCACTCTACTACTGTTATACTCTAGTACAGTTCTTACTCTACTACTATACTCTAGTACAGTATTTACTCGACTCCTATACTGTAGTACAGTACTTACTGTACTACTATACTCTAATACAGTACTTACTCTACTACTATACTCTAGTACAGTACTTACTCTACTACCATACTCTAATACAGTACTTACTCTACTACTATAATCTAATACAGTACTTACTCTGCTACTATACTCTAATACAGTACTTACTCTACTACTATAATCTAATACAGTACTTACTCTACTACTATAATCTAATACAGTACTTACTCTACTACTATAATCTAATACAGTACTTACTCTACTACTATAATCTAATACAGTACTTACTCTACTACTATACTCTAGTACAGTACTTACTCTGCTACTATACTCTAATAGAGTACTTACTCTACTACTATACTCTAGTACAGTACTTACTCTGCTACTATACTCTAATACAGTACTTACTCTACTACTATACTCTAATACAGTACTTACTCTACTACTATAATCTAATACAGTACTTACTCTACTACTATACTCTAATACAGTACTTACTCTACTACTTCTATACTCAAGTACAGTATTTACTACTCCTATACTCTAGTACAGTACTTACTCTACTACTCTTATACTCTAGTACAGTACTTACTCTACTACTCCTATACTCGAGTACAGTATTTACTACTCATATACTCTAGTACAGTACTCATTCTACTACTCTTATACTCTAGTACAGTTCTTACTCTACTACTATACTCTAGTACAGTATTTACTCGACTCCTATACTCTAGTACAGTACTTACTCTGCTACTATACTCTAGTACAGTACTTACTCTACTACTCCTATACTCGAGTACAGTATTTACTACTCATATACTCTAGTACAGTACTCACTCTACTACTGTTATACTCTAGTACAGTTCTTACTCTACTACTATACTCTAGTACAGTATTTACTCGACTCCTATACTGTAGTACAGTACTTACTGTACTACTATACTCTAATACAGTACTTACTCTACTACTATACTCTAGTACAGTACTTACTCTACTACCATACTCTAATACAGTACTTACTCTACTACTATAATCTAATACAGTACTTACTCTGCTACTATACTCTAATACAGTACTTACTCTACTACTATAATCTAATACAGTACTTACTCTACTACTATAATCTAATACAGTACTTACTCTACTACTATAATCTAATACAGTACTTACTCTACTACTATACTCTAATACAGTACTTACTCTACTACTATAATCTAATACAGTACTTACTCTACTACTATAATCTAATACAGTACTTACTCTACTACTATAATCTAATACAGTACTTACTCTACTACTATAATCTAATACAGTACTTACTCTACTACCATACTCTAGTACAGTACTTACTCTGCTACTATACTCTAATACAGTACTTACTCTGCTACTATAATCTCATACAGTACTTACTCTACTACTATAATCTAATACAGTACTTACTCTGCTACTATAATCTCATACAGTACTTACTCTACTACTATACTCTAATACAGTACTTACTCTACTACTATAATCTAATACAGTACTTACTCTACTACTATACTCTAGTACAGTACTTACTCTGCTACTATACTCTAATAGCGTACTTACTCTACTACTATACTCTAGTACAGTACTTACTCTGCTACTATACTCTAATAGAGTACTTACTCTACTACTATATTCTAATACAGTACTTACTCTACTACTATACTCTAATACAGTACTTACTCTACTACTATACTCTAATACAGTACTTACTCTACTACTATAATCTAATACAGTACTTACTCTACTACTATACTCTAATACAGTACTTACTCTACTACTATACTCTAATACAGTACTTACTCTACTACTATACTCTAATAGAGTACTTACTCTACTACTATAATCTAATACAGTACTTACTCTACTACTATAATCTAATACAGTACTTACTCTGCTACTATAATCTAATACAGTACTTACTCTACTACTATAATCTAATACAGTACTTACTCTGCTACTATACTGTAGTACAGTACTTACTCTACTACTCTTATACTCTAGTACAGTACTTACTCTACTACTCCTATACTCGAGTACAGTACTTACTCTACTACTATACTCTAATACAGTACTTACTCTACTACTATACTCTAATACAGTACTTACTCTACTACTATAATCTAATACAGTACTTACTCTACTACTATAATCTAATACAGTACTTACTCTACTACTATACTCTAATACAGTACTTACTCTACTACTATACTCTAATAGAGTACTTACTCTACTACTATAATCTAATACAGTACTTACTCTACTACTATAATCTAATACAGTACTTACTCTGCTACTATAATCTAATACAGTACTTACTCTACTACTATACTCTAATACAGTACTTACTCTACTACTATACTCTAATACAGTACTTACTCTACTACTATAATCTAATACAGTACTTACTCTACTACTATACTCTAATACAGTACTTACTCTACTACTTCTATACTCAAGTACAGTGTTTACTACTCCTATACTCTAGTACAGTACTTACTCTACTACTCTTATACTCTAGTACAGTACTTACTCTACTACTCCTATACTCGAGTACAGTATTTACTACTCATATACTCTAGTACAGTACTCATTCTACTACTCTTATACTCTAGTACAGTTCTTACTCTACTACTATACTCTAGTACAGTATTTACTCGACTCCTATACTCTAGTACAGTACTTACTGTACTACTATACTCTAATACAGTACTTACTCTACTACTATAATCTAGTACAGTACTTACTCTACTACTATACTCTAATACAGTACTTACTCTACTACTATACTCTAGTACAGTATTTACTGTGTCTTATTTAACTACCAGTTGTTATTTGGTGTGTGTTTCAGATCGACTACATGGTTCCCACGTCGTTGGCTGAGGAGATGACTTACATGTTGTGAGTTTATAAACACGTGTTTAGTTGTGTGTTTGTGTGTGTGAGTTTGTGTTTAATCATGTGTGTGTGTTTGTTCCCACAGCGACTACTGCACACTGCCCACCATCAAAGTTCACAAAATTGTGGTGATGATGCAGTGAGTACGACTTTGTTTCATGTTTCAGACACACATACATACACACACACACTTCTTCTACAGTAATGCAGTATTTGTACTTAGTTACTTTCTTTTCTGTTGCCAGGGCGACGGTGACGGCGTCGTACTTTGGTCACACGGAACAGGTTTCTACTGAGATGTATCAGTACGTAGATTGTGGAGGAAACACCACATCAACGCACACACACGGGCTGCATGCCACGCTATGAGCCCAGAGAGGAGGGACCACGCCTCACAGACTGTGGGAAACCACTTCACTGCTCCACCCGTGGGAAACAAACGAGATCTGATCTCAGCAGCACTGTGCGGGACATTTTCAACTCTACGTTTCAAACGACACGTTATATTCTCTACGTTCTCTTTAGTTTTCACTGAGTTTGTTTGAGTGTGTGTGAAATTATTTAGATCAGACGTGAACAACTCCTGCCCTCAAACACACAAAAATACACAAAATCACTCAGAATATCAGAAATATCAACTACAAAAATACACAATAAGAGAAAATGTCAGAAAACCAAACACATAAAGTGTTGTTTTGTGTATTAATGCTCAGATCATCACACAGGGATAGTTTTAAACATCAAACAACACAAACCTTTAATGTGTGTTTGATGTAAAACACACACATTAAATAAACTAATAATATTAATAAAAAACTGTTTAAATTATGTTTGATTTCTGCTCTGATTCAAACTTTTCTTTATTTCTCATTTTGTTTTGTTTCTGTTTTTGTGAATTAAAGTGAAACAAAGACTTGTTGTATCCTGTGCAGACACTAGGTGGTGCTGTTTGATCATCTCTAATCACAACCTGCACTTTTATCACTTTCTTTTCTTTAAAACTGTTTTTATTTCATTTTTTTTTAAATAAACAATTTTATTTCTTTTCGTCAAATGATAAGCAGAGATTTTATTTATGAATGTAAAATATACGCAGAGCAAACAATACAATAATGAAGCATTATATTCATTACAACACACAATAAGACTCTAACAACAATAAAGGTACACTATGTGAATCCAGAAATAAAGCAAAAATAAATGAATCATCATTCATTTGAAATTCTATTAACATGAATATCTTTCATTAATTTTAAGTATAGTTGAGTAGTTTTTTAGCAAAAATCTCATTTGTTTGTAAATGTTAAGATTATTTTCCAGGTTTGGCATTTTTGTACAAAACATTTTACATTTATAAATATTATTTTCTGTCACGGTCTCAATAAATGAGTTTTTAACATGATGAAAGGTATGGTTTGTGATTTATAAAGTGGGAGGAGCTTCCACAGAATGAACTGGTCCCCAGTGTAAACTGGTATGTAACATGTGTTGGTCTCATCATCCGTGTGGTTTCTCCACAGCTCCACGGGAAAAACACAGCACAGGAAATAATGAACAACTTTCTTCTTCTCGTTCAGTTATTCACACACATCAGCCCAGGTTGGGGTGGAGGTGACGCTTTGACACAAACGAGGAAACCGGTGGCCCGGGGCCCACATGTGGACCACGCTCTGACTTTATGTGGCCCCCAAAGAGATCAGCCCTAAAAACTTATGGAGTTTCCTGGAACTCTCCCCTTTGGCACATCCCATGCTAAAATGTATCTTTGCGTTACTGGATAGACCCTCTGTTTCTTTAATATACCATGAACTGATAGAGCAAAGTGCTAAAGTTCTACCAGTTGAATCCGTGTGGAATAAGGAACTGGGCAGGTTAGATATAAGCCTAGATTGGAGGAAGATCTGGTGCAACCTCACTTCGACTTCCAAAATTGTAGCGCACCAACTAATTCACCTCAAGACCATACATAGAGCTTACATTACACCCTATAAGAGATTCCAAATGAAATTACAATCTACAAAAAACTGTCACATATGTGGAACTGCTTCACTTGGGACATTCTTACACATGTTTTGGGATTGTCATATTATTTCTGAATTCTGGTCTCATGTAAACTCAGTGTTAGCAGACGTACTGGACATTTCTTTCATTCTGATGTAACTTTAACACAAATTAAGCTCAAGTTGGTGTTTGCAGGTTTTTCCTCTGCTAAAAAAACTATATTAAAACATTGGTTTAATCCAGGTTTGTGCATGAAATCATTTTGGTCTCAAAGCCTGATCAATATTATCAACCTCCAACATACGAACATATGACTGCACGTCTTAACAAGGCTCCACCAGCGACTGTTCAAGCATGGAACTGTTTTTCATCCAAGTTCATCTCTTGGACCAGAGACAGAACTTTATCTGATGAATCTACCTGCTTTATGTTTTGTACCAACGGAATCCTGTCAGTATTTACTTTTCTGGATATGTCTGTACCCCCCCCCCCCCCCCCCCAATAATTCCTAAAAAGTTTTGATCACAAAAAAAAATACATATAAACATTAAAATACCCCAAAACATAAAGGTATTGTATACTCTGACAGTGCAAAACTGTTATTAAAATGTGTTTTAATGCTGTATTTTGTCATAGTATTTCAGACAATAGTTTGATTGATTGAATGATTGATTAAACTTTATTAATCCCTGAGGGAAAATACAGTTTCAGTTACATTCCAACCAAAAAACATGAAAAGACAATCACATATAACGTGGGAGAACGTTTCAAACAATTAACACGTGTTTGAAAAATGTTGTGGATCAAAAGAACTCACGTTTGGATTATTCTACATCAATAAATCTACAATATGTGCATCAGGTCACGACCCAGTGAGATGAAAGTGGCACGAAATACATAAAAAACACGTCATCTCCATATATGGAGACAGTTGCTATGGAGACGGTCAGAGCAGAGTGAATTTCACTGTGACATCATCACACACTCAGCTGATGATGTCATCAGGAGCTGTAAGATGTTTTGATGTTCTAGGTTATACGCTGCTTTGTTGTTCTCACAACAGTAAACAAACATTTCACAAACTCGTAGAACTCAGTGACTTTATCTCTGACAGTTATTAATATTATTGATCTAATGATGGACGTACATTGGTTTAATGTCTTTAATAATCATCTCTGCACAGTTTACAAAATGAGTTGTTTCACTTTATCTGTAATAATTATGAGCAGGTTTCACTGATGATCAAAGTGTTTTAATATGGATAAACCACAGAGAACCAAAGGTAGGACTGGGTCTGATGGACTAAAGTTTCATCACAGACAATGTGTTTAACAATAAGTCACACCTGTTGGTCTATAATATCCATAAAGCTTTAGTAACAAAGGGATCAATAACACAATGTTTAGATAAAAGCATAAAAGCCTTTGACTACTGTACTAACAGCTGGATCATAGATCACACTCACTCTTTGGTGGATATGTCTATAATGTAAGTGGTGTAAGTTGGTTAGGCCCCTCTAACAGAGTGTAGACATTTAACATAGTCACACACAATTGGAAATAGATTGTGAGTGTTACTGTACTAAAGGATGTATCTACACTATATGAAGCTATAGAGATATTACCTCAGAACAGATGAACGCTACCAGCCCAACATCAACCGTTCATTGTATCAGTGAATGATGGGAGGAGCAACGCCAGCTGCACCACACTGAACAACAACATATAGAGGATAGAGTAACTATAGAGTACTACTGAATAGTGCTGAGTATTACAACCCAGACACCAACCAGTGCACACTGATCACTGCTATGAAAACACCTCAATATAGACTATATGCAGCACATTTCTATAGACATACAACAGACGTCTAGATGTAGTGAAATAAGTAGATTTATTCTAGTGATTGAACGTCTGCCTCACAGCAAGGTCATAGGTTCAAACCCTGGACACATGATACACATGTAGATAGATAGAGATACACATGTAGATAGATAGAGATACACATGTAGATAGATAGAGATACACATGTAGATAGATAGAGATACACATGTAGATAGAGATATACTATCTACACATAGGGATGTAACGATTCACTCAACTCCCGATACGATTCGATTTACGATACTGGGTTCACGATACGATTCTCTCACGATGTATTTTACAAAATGGGACTGTAGACAAATTTTTTTGGGGGGAAAAAAACTAGAAAATACTGTATTATTATCCTTTTATTTTTCATTGTCAAAAGAATCCCTTGATAAACTATTCAAAACAATGCAATTTAACTAAAAATAAATCTTGAATGAAAAAAAAAAGGAATAATACAAATGAAAATGAAGCCTATTAATTTAAATTCTGGTTCTATAATAAACAATGCAAAACTGCATAATAGTTCTTTTTCTTTTAAAAGTGCAACTGAAAATGTATTTTGTGCCTTAACAATTGGACTTTAAAAAAAAAATAAAAACCGTGATTACACTGATTTAAGTCATATTTGTTTAGACCAGCAGAGGGCGCTGGTAACCCAGTGGTCGGTTGGCATGCAGATATCTTGCAGTGAAGAAGAGAAGCTATGCTAGCAGACAGAGCTAATAGAAAAACGTGACTTTTACAGATATTCTTTTGGTGCTTAAGGGGAAATTAATCATTTATTAACATATTTAAGAGTAGAAGGCGGCCAGAAAGAAAGTATTAGCAGACTCCGCCCGCCGCCTACACTTGTGGATAGCGCCCTCTGCTGGTTAAAAAAAGTACTGCGATTTAATTTTCAGAAAATCGATATCAACCGTGATACCTATGAATCGATTTTTAACTGCCTTACGATTAATCGTTACATCCCTATCTACACATGTAGAGAAATAGAGATACACATGTAAATAGAGATATACTATCTACAAATGTAGATAGATAGAGATATACATGTAGATAAAGATATACAGTGAAGAAAATAAGTATTTGAACACCCTGCTATTTTGCAAGTTCTCCCACTTAGAAATCATGGAGGGGTCTGGAATTTTCATGGAAGGTTCATGTCCACTGTATGAGAGATAACCTAGAAAGAAAAATCCAGAAATCACAATCTATGATGTTTTAACAATTTATTTGTGTGATACAGCTGAAAATAAGTATTTGAACACCAACGTTAATATTTGGTAGAGTAGCCTTTGTTTGCAATTACAGAGGTCAAACGTTTCCTGTAGTTCTTCACCAGGTTTGCACAGACTGCAGGAGGGATTTTGGCCCACTCCTCCACACAGATCTTCTCTAGATCAGTCAGCTTTCTGGGCTGTCGCTGAGTAACACAGACTTTCAGCTCCCTCCAAAGATTTTCAATTGGATTTAGGTCTGGAGACTGGCTAGGCCACTCCAGAACCTTGATATGCTTCTTACGAAGCCACTCCTTGGTTTTCCTGGCTGTGTGCTTTGGGTCATTGTCATGTTGGAAGATCCAGCCATGACTCATCTTCAATGATCTGACTGAGGGAAGGAGGTTTTTGGCCAATATCTCACAATACATGGCTGCAGTCATCCTCTCCTTAATACAGTACAGTCGTCCTGTCCCATGAGCAGAAAAACACCCCCAAAGCATGATGCTACCACCCCCATGCTTCACAGTAGGGATGGTGTTCTTGGGATGGTACGCATCATTCTTCTTCCTCCAAACACGCAAAGTGGAATTATGACCAAAAAGGTCAATCTTGGTCTCATCTGACCACAAAACTTTCTCCCATGACTCCTCTGGATCATCCAAATGGTCATTGGCAAACTTAAGACGGGCCTTAACATGTGCTGGTTTAAGCAGGGGAACCTTCCGTGCCATGCATGATTTCAAACCATGACGTCTTAGTGAATTACCAACAGTGACCATGGAAACAGTGGTCCCAGCTCTTTTCAGGTCATTGACCATGTCCTGCCGTGTAGTCCTGGGCTGATTCCTCACCTTTCTTAGCATCATTGAGACCCCACGAGGTGATATCTAGCATGGGGCTCCACTCCGATTGAGATTGTCCATCATGTTTAGCTTCTTCCATTTTCTAATGATTGCTCCAACAGTGGACCTTTTCTCACCAGCTGCTTTGCAATTTCTCCGTAGCCCTTTCCAGCCTTGTGGAGTTGTACAATTTAGTCTCTGGTGTCTTTGGACAGCTCTTTGCTCTTAGCCATGCTGACTGTTTGGGTCTTACTGATTGTATGGGGTGGACAGGTGTCTTTATGCAGCTAACCACCTCACACAGGTGCATCTGATTCAGGATAATACAGTGGAGAAGGACTTTTAAAGGTCTTTGAGGGTCAGAATTCTAGCTGATAGACAGGTGTTCAAATACTTATTTTCAGCTGTATCACACGAATAAATTGTTAAAACATCATAGATTGTGATTTCTGGATTTTTCTTTCTAGGTTATCTCTCATACAGTGGACATGCACCTTCCATGAAAATTCCAGACCCCTCCATGATTTCTAAGTGGGAGAACTTGCCAAATAGCAGGGTGTTCAAATACTTATTTTCTTCACTGTACATGTAGATAAAGATATACATGTAGATAGATAGTGAAATACATGTAGATAGATAGAGATACACATGTAAATAGATAGAGATATACATGTAGATAGATTGAGACACACATGTAGATAGAAATATACACATGTAAATAGAGATATACTATCTACACATGTAGATAGATAGAGATATACATGTAGATGAAGATATACATGTAGATAGATATACACATGTAGATAGATAGAGATACACATGTAAATAGAGATATACTATCTACACATGTAGATAAAGATATACATGTAGATAGATAGAGATACACATGTAGATAGTGATACACATGTAGATAGTGATACACATGTAGATAGTGATACACATGTAGATAGATAGATATACACATGTAGATAGATAGATATACACATGTAGATAGATAGAGATACACATGTAAATAGAGATATACTATCTACACATGTAGATAAAGATATACATGTAGATAGATAGAGATACACATGTAGATAGTGATACACATGTAGATAGTGATACACATGTAGATAGATAGATATACACATGTAGATTGATAGAAATACACATGTAGATAGATAGAGATACACATGTAGATAGAGATACACATGTAGATAGATAGAGATACACATGTAGATAGAGATACACATGTAGATAGAGATACACATGTAGATAGATAGAGATACACATGTAGATAGATAGATATACACATGTAGATAGATAGAGATACACATGTAGATAGAGATATCCATGTAGATAAATATATACAAGTAGATAGATAAAGATACACATGTAGATAGATAGAGATACACATGTAGATAGAGATATCCATGTAGATAAATATATACAAGTAGATAGATAAAGATACACATGTAGATAGATAGAGATACACATGTAGATAGATATATATACACATGTAGATAGATAGAGATATACATGTAGATGAAGATATACATGTAGATAAAGATATACATGTAAATAGATAGAGATACACATGTAGATAGAAATATACACATGTAGATAGAGATATACATGTAGATGAAGATATACATGTAGATGAAGATGTACATGTAGATAGATAGAGATACACATGTAGATGAAGATATACATGTAGATAGAAATATACACATGTAAATAGAGATATACATGTAGAGAGATAGAGATACACATGTAAATAGAGATATACTATCTACACATGTAGAAAGATAGAGATGAGATGAGTTTATTTGTCATTGCACATGTTACAGAGCAACGAAATCACATTTCAGTTTCATCCCGTCCAAGAAAACATGAAAAGACAATCATAAACATGGGAGCACAGGAGCGGGAGAACTGTGGTTCGCCACAAGGGCGGCGCCCCTTATTCAGATGAGAAATGGGATAACAACGATGGGGAGGAAGAAGAGATAAAAAAAAGGCAAAAACCAAACTAGGCCCTTGTAGAGAGGGGCAGAGTTTGGGATCACGAAAAAAAAACTCTTCAGCAACATTGCGACAGAAACCAACAAACACAACATTCAATTCAATACAACAGCACGTTAGCACAGGGGATGGGTCTTTAGGATGGGTAGTTCGCAGGTCAGCCACAGTGTGGCGCTGCCCTTATGGAGCGCCTCCTACTGACCAACCGCTGGGAGGGAGGAGGGTTGGAGCCAGAAGAGACAGTGACAATATAGGATATGTAGTGATGTAGGGGGAGTGAAAGTGTTCATTGAGATAACCTTGAAATATACATGTAGATAGAGATACACATGTAGATAGATAGATATACATGTAGATAGATAGATACACACATGTAGATAGAGATATACATGTAGATAGATAGATACACACATGTAGATAGAGATATACATGTAGATAGATAGATACACACATGTAGATAGAGATATACATGTAGATAGATAGATACACACATGTAGATAGAGATATACATGTAGATAGATAGATACACACATGTAGATAGAGATATACATGTAGATAGATAGAGATACACACGTAAATAGAGATATACATGTAGATAGAGATATACATGTAGATAGATAGATACACACATGTAGATAGAGATATACATGTAGATAGATAGAGATACACACGTAAATAGAGATATACATGTAGATAGAGATATACATGTAGATAGATAGATACACACATGTAGATAGAGATATACATGTAGATAGATAGAGATACACACGTAAATAGAGATATACATGTAGATAGATAGAGATTTACATGTAGAGAGATAGAGATATACATGTAGATAGATAGAGATTTACATGTAGAGAGATAGAGATATACATGTAGATAGATAAAGATATACATGTAGATAGAGATACACATGTAGATAGAGATATACATGTAGATAGATAGATACACACATGTAGATAGAGATATACATGTAGATAGATAGAGATACACACGTAAATAGAGATATACATGTAGATAGATAGAGATTTACATGTAGAGAGATAGAGATATACATGTAGATAGATAAAGATATACATGTAGATAGAGATACACATTTAAATAGAGATATACATGTAGATAGATAGAGATATACATGTAGAGAGATAGATATACACATGTAGATAGATAGAGATATACATGTAGAGAGATAGATAAACACATGTAGATAGATAGAGATATACATGTAGAGAGATAGATATACACATGTCGATAGATAGAGATACACATGTAAATAGAGATATACATGTAGAGAGATAGATACACATGTAGAGAGATAGAGATATACATGTAGATAGAGATATACATGTAGATAGATAGAGATTTACATGTAGAGAGATAGAGATATACATGTAGATAGAGATATACATGTAGATAGATAGAGATTTACATGTAGAGAGATAGAGATATACATGTAGATAGATAAAGATATACATGTAGATAGATAGAGATACACACGTAAATAGAGATATACATGTAGATAGATAGAGATTTACATGTAGAGAGATAGAGATATACATGTAGATAGATAAAGATATACATGTAGATAGATAGAGATACACACATAAATAGAGATATACATGTAGATAGATAGAGATTTACATGTAGAGAGATAGAGATATACATGTAGATAGAGATACACATTTAAATAGAGATATACATGTAGATAGATAGAGATATACATGTAGAGAGATAGATATACACATGTAGATAGATAGAGATATACATGTAGAGAGATAGATATACACATGTAGATAGATAGAGATATACATGTAGAGAGATAGATATACACATGTAGATAGATAGAGATATACATGTAGAGAGATAGATATACACATGTAGATAGATAGAGATATACATGTAGAGAGATAGATATACACATGTCGATAGATAGATACACATGTAGAGAGATAGAGATATACATGTAAATAGAGATATACATGTAAATAGAGATATACATGTAGATAGATAGAGATACACACGTAAATAGAGATATACATGTAGATAGATAGAGATTTACATGTAGAGAGATAGAGATATACATGTAGATAGATAGAGATTTACATGTAGAGAGATAGAGATATACATGTAGATAGATAGAGATACACACGTAAATAGAGATATACATGTAGCTAGATAGAGATACACACGTAAATAGAGATATACATGTAGATAGATAGAGATTTACATGTAGAGAGATAGAGATATACATGTAGATAGATAGAGATACACACGTAAATAGAGATATGCATGTAGATAGATAGAGATTTACATGTAGAGAGATAGAGATATACATGTAGATAGATAGAGATACACACGTAAATAGAGATATACATGTAGATAGATAGAGATTTACATGTAGAGAGATAGAGATATACATGTAGATAGATAGAGATACACACGTAAATAGAGATATACATGTAGATAGATAAATATATACATGTAGATAGAGATACACATTTAAATAGAGATATACATGTAGATAGATAGAGATATACATGTAGAGAGATAGATATACACATGTAGATAGATAGAGATACACATGTAAATAGAGATATACATGTAGAGAGATAGATACACATGTAGAGAGATAGAGATATACATGTAAATAGAGATATACATGTAGAGAGATAGATACACATGTAGAGAGATAGAGATATACATGTAAATAGAGATATACATGTAGATAGATAGATACACACATGTAGATAGAGATATACATGTAGATAGATAGAGATATACACGTAAATAGAGATATACATGTAGATAGATAGAGATTTACATGTAGAGAGATAGAGATATACATGTAGATAGATAAAGATATACATGTAGATAGAGATACACATTTAAATAGAGATATACATGTAGATAGATAGAGATATACATGTAGAGAGATAGATATACATGTAGAGAGATAGATATACACATGTAGAGCGATAGATATACACATGTCGATAGACAGAGATATACATGTAGATAGAGATACACATTTAAATAGAGATATACATGTAGATAGATAGAGATATACATGTAGAGAGATAGAGATACACATGTAAATAGAGATATACATGTAGAGAGATAGATACACATGTAGAGAGATAGAGATATACATGTAAATAGATAGAGATACACATGTAGATAGATAAAGATTCTATATTCATATCACAGTGAGGAAATTTACTGACATGTCAACTTAATAAAAAGTGCAGCAAAAAAAATAACAAAAGACAACACAGAAAAACCCGAAAAACTCCCAAAAAATTGTGCAATGACGGTAAAATGAAATCGACAATAAAATAATAGAAGCTATACATAAATATAAATAGTAATACAAATATAAAAATAGAAAGAATAATCTATAAAGAACTAGAAAAGCACTCAGAGAGCACAGAGCTCAAACTCAGCTAACACGCTCCGGTCACTGTACCATGACTATTACACAATGTGATTTATTTTTAGGTTGACAAATCATTATATCGTGATTTCATTTGGTGTCAAAATAATTATTCATTAATAACTTCTGTAAGAAAATAATTATTTATTTCAATATTTTTTAAAGCTATAAGGACCATTGCAAAAGAGTCAAAGAGCCACATGAGGCTCCAGAGCCACAGGTTGCAGACCCCTGGGCTATACAAAGGAGAATCAATTCAAATTGATTGATTGATTGATTGATTGATTTTTTCAAACCCAGCCTTAATAAGTAATGCAATAACAATAAAAGGTCAGATATTTAACCTGGAATACAATGAGAACTACTACTCTACATTTTAACAACTGTGTTGCTACTGTAGTAGGTTATTAAATGTGATTATATGAAGTCAATAATGCCACATGCAGTAGATTGATATGAATATTATTATCATCACACTAGAGAATGAGTTCAGAGCAGCTGCTATCAACGATTCACTGACCTGACAAGAAATAGACCCAACAAACTGATGTTGTCCAGATGTTTTCCTCATAGATCCTGGTTTAGCTTTGCTAACCATTAGCGCCTCCTTTCGTCTGATAACTATCGACATCGTTCGCCCTGATTTGTTATAACTTTTGTCAGCTTATAAAACTCCAAATGTTTTTCACAGTCTCACCGATTGGTACAGCCAAAATATTAATAATAATTCACCATTTCCTCTCAAAATTCAGGATTTGTTTGTGTGCGTGCACTTTGTTTTGCCAAAATGACAATTTCTGGGTTGATGACACCAAGAAAACCGTCTATTGAACTTTTTGACTGTCTCAGAATCGAGGAATGTTTTTTAAACAATCCATAGATCTGTACAGAGACGTTCACAAAACAAAGTCGTAGGCTTTAAAAAAAAGTAGAAGCCCAAAAACTTGTGGTGAGTTGCTGCCGCTGTGCGCCAATGAAGCGCAACGTCTAGGGGGGTTGGGGGGCATGCCCCCCCTAGAAAATATATAAAAAATGATGCTATATGGTGTCTTTTGGTGCATTATGTTAGTGTAATTGTGGCTTTACTTCTATTTTGTAGCACTTTTCTTAACATGATGTATTTTCTCACCTAGTTTTTGTTTGAATGATGCATTTACAAGTTGAAATCTGGTATCCATGGTAACGATGACAAAGAATTGAGCATCATTATCAGTTTACCTCTTTCCAGTGTAAAATGTACCAACTTATAGTATAGCGGTAGTATGGGGGCGTGGTCTGTTAGTAGTCCTCTGTAAAATACTGTCTGGTACTGGAACATATCTGCATGATTTACATCATTTATGAGTGATTTGATTGTGGTTGGTTTTGGTGATATATTTATTTGTATCAATGCACATTCATATTCATAATATATCTAACACAAACATATTTTAATGAAGCACAAAAGTGATGTATGAGCTCTTAGATGGGGACCATATTGAAATGGGAAACCAGGAGGTCCAGGCACCTCTGGTCTGGTTACAAATAAACTATTATAAATAAAATATTTTAACTGAGGTTAGTATGTGGATGTTGTACTTGTTCATTTTATTCATATGTACACAGTTATGCAGTCTCTTTGTATTCAGCTGGAGCTCCAAACAGTTTGAGGTGTCAGTAGAAAGGTCTGAATATGTGCATCTCTCCTGGGTAGAGTCAGAACTGTGTCTGCTAGAGGTGAAACACACAGTCACGGTGCAAAGAAGAGCTAATTTCATGGAAAATGTGGCACCAGCAGAAACATTTTATTCCTGAGTCTGAATATGTGGTTTATTTTCAGCTAGGAACCAGATTGCGCCCCCTGGAGGCCGTGGAAGTTTGGCGTGCTTCAACAGCAGAGTGAGCTTAATGCTAATGACGTCTCCGTTACTTAACGTGGCTATGATTTCTGATTAAATCCTAAACATAGAAATTAGAAACACAGTTTGTGAAGCTTAGCTTCACTATTACATTATAAATGGTTAAATGGCTTTCTACATGTTTTAAAGAATATATTTATGACATATTTAATGTATTTAGAGGAAAATGGCTGAATTCGCTTTACACAGTATTTAAAAAAATACATATTCAATTCTACAGAGAAGAATAAAAAAAACCTTCAAAATCTACTTTTTTCAAATTTGATTTGTGAATTTTTCTTAGCAGCAAAAATAAATAAATAAAGTATTAATGGCTGGCATGTAGTGAGACGTATGGGTGACATATTCACTGATCAGTCATTTTCTCCCTCATACCAGACTTCTGCTGCTCTGGGATCTGATTCTAAAGCTGCTGCTTGGTGCAGCGTGAGATGAACTTTCACGAGACTTTTCATGAGATTTAAAAATGGCCAAAGAGCGTTGCAAAAGTTACTCAAAAGTGTGGAAAACTTCAATCTTTCATGGATTTTAATGATCTTTCGGTGCTAAAGGGGTTGTAGCGTTCCAGCTGTTTGAGGTTATTTTCCATTTCACGGGTCCAGCCGTTCACGCCCACTTGTCACCGTTCATCCAATGATCACACACTGCCAACCCGTGGAGCGCTATTAAAAACATCCACGTTGGACACCTGCTGAGAGACAGACATGCCAGAAACATCGTGGATCTCTACCTGCTGCTGAACTGCTAGTTATCCTTCGATCGTCGCCTTGGTAACAGCCAACAATGTTAGCACCGGTAGCATGTCAGCGTTCTCTGTTGCCCTGCGACGAACTTATGATTTTATAATTCTGCAGAGTACCGAGCCGTGACTACCGTGGCATTCCCCAACTGAACCCAGACTCTACTGACGGGAGGTACAGTGACTGACACTTTAGTTAGTGAAGAGTTTTCTTGTGTTTTTTTTCTTATTGTGTCTTCCGGGTTGTTTATAGGGTGGGATCCGTGGTAAAACCCGGAGTGGAGTTTCCTTTTCATTCGAGTGTGAGCCATAAGGGAACGGATTCACGAAACCGATGGTGGCGATAAATACGAACTGGATTTTCATGGAATGGACTGATCATGTAAACCACCTGTGAAATACACAAACTGAATTGAACTTGATTTCTGGTGTATTTTGTGGAAATGTGTATTGATTGTTCATTATACTATTTCTGTTTTGTACAGGTTATATTCATTTAGTTTTGAGTGGAATTTATTATTATTTGTCAGACCTGACGCTGACTGGCACCCTTTCCTTTACGACATCCCGTTACAGGGTACAGAATCATTTATGAATATGTTTAAGAGTAGGAGGCGGCCAGAAAGAGAGTAGTAGGTGATTCCGCCCACCGCCTACACTTCTGGACATCCCTGTATATTTATATATTTTCTTTTGGCCCAAATATCACCAAAATGTAATCACCTGTTCCTAGTCTCCCAGACGGATGGATGGATAAAACATAACCTTCTGTTCTGCGCTTTACACTTGGCGGAGACAAGAGACAAAAATCTACGGCTGCAATGATTAGTCGACATAATCAATAATGTCGACTACAATAATTTGTTGACGAAGATTTTATAGCGTCGACGCATTGTTTAATCTTGTTTAAAATCACAAATCTCTGGTCTTTGGAGAGAGCAGACGTGTTTTCCTTTGCTCCGATAACACGACCTTGGCTACAGCTGAACAGCCTGAAAAACTGGGCCCAAGACTGAAGGAAAATGGTGAAAAAACCGCAGGGAGGCCCTTCAGAACCCAATTCAGGTTTGGAAGAGGTCAAGGAGATGATACGCGAGGGTCTACAAAACCTATCTGCCGAGATAAAGTCGTTGGAAAAGACGCTGGAAAATTCACTGGAAAAACTACAAAGCGAAACAAAGGTACTGAAAGAAAAGAATGAAAGAAATGCTGAAGAGATAAAATTGTTGAACGCGAGGGTTGAACAGCTGGAACAAAAGGAAAGAGAGAAAGATGTCATCATCACAGGCCTAAAGATAAAACCCAGGAGTGACGAAGAAACAAAATCGATTGAACAACAGGTCATTGACTACCTGAAGTCGAAGGTCATTGTCCTGAACCCTGACAACATCAACTCCTGCCATCTCCTGCCAAAGAAAAATGATAACAGAGCTGTAAAAATAACCTTCACGAATGTGAAATTCAAAGGAGAAATACTCAAGCAAGGAAATAAACTGAAGGGAACAAAGGTGTACATCAATGAAAACCTGACGAAACAAAATGCAAGCATTGCATGGAAAGCACGCCAAATAAAAAAAGAAGGAAAGATAGTGAAGACGTGGTCAAAAAACTGCAGGATTTACATCCTGGAAGAAGAGGACGGAAAACCAGTTCTCATCAAAACAATGGACAACTTGGGAAAATACGAAGGATCCACCTAAACAACAACATTACTGATGGTAATCATGGATATGGACCCAGATCTATATAAACACTGGAAACAAAACTCAGACTGTGATTATTTTACGGAGACCGAATTAAATGTGGAAACCAAGAGTAAAAAAGGTCTGTCATTTATTCATTTCAATTGCTAGGTGGTGGGGTGATTAAGGATTACATTAAATTTAAATTCAAAGTGTTTATTGATCGGATCCCATCATCAGACAGTGGAGGATACAACACTGCCAATAGAACTAACAACAGCTGGATTACCCTTGATGTAGAGACAAAACAAGGTGACATTATGGATGAAAAGGGAAAAACCTTCCAAACACCTTCGAAAGAGGAACTATTCTTGAACTGGAGGAATGCTAACAACGTCTGGCAGGGAACAAGGCCAACAAAAACAAAGATAGAGAGGACAACACTGACTACAGATGAGAATACACAAAAAAGGACGTTCAGAAGAAATCAAGAATGTTTTGACCAGAGAGACATGTAAACCCATGTAAATCTGCGATGGTAAAACAGGGGACGGGACCCGGATAAGCAAACTGCTTCTCTCGTCTCCTTTTTCGGCATGTACAAAAAATGTAAAAAAAAAAAAAAAAAAAAAAGTGAATGTAACCATGTCGGAAATAAACTGAATAAATAATAAATAAAAATAAATAAATAAATCTTGTAAACAATAACAAAGGATAAAAACCGGTGTGCGACCACTTCCTGGTGCAGGTCCTTACATGAACTGCGGGGGGCAGTACCACTCCCACACGACCGTTTAAATGCTGGAAATTGTAAAATACAAGTGAGGAATAATGGCAGACCAAACTGTTGAAGAAGCCTGAAAACTTCAACCTGAAGTTTCTAAAGTGTGGGAATATTTCAGTGAAGATAAAACAGTGAAATAAGTGAGATATAAACTATGTGAGGTACAACTGACTTTCCATAGAAAGCTCAAGCACCCCGCAGATGGTGTTCCATGTTCTTCATGTCCAACGGAAAGGTGAGATCATAAGTCATAAAGTCATGTTGATTTCTCAGCAACTTTAATTTTAATCACATGCAGATGTTGTCGTTAGCCAACAAACTATGATTGTAATAGTTATTTTTTTTGTTTGGTGCTAATCTGTCAGAAATCTACAGAAGGAGCTAGCTAAGTTAGCAAACGCTAGTTCAGTTTTGTATATGAATAATTTACTTCACTGAACCTGCTTGAATTAATCTATATCTTTTTTTTCTGCTGATACTAGCATTAATTATTAACAGTAAAATGCTTTCATCTACTATTAATTGTGTAATTTTATATAATATTGATAAATGATTTGATTTTTCTTAACTTGTAGATAATCTGATCATTTGTAATAGATATTTTATTGTGATAGACATATCATCTTTATATTGTGAACTAATATACAGTACTTTTTTTTTTTTTTTTTTAAATAATGTTCCTAAGCAAAAGCGTTACGATGAGTTTGTCATGAAGAGATGTTCATGCACCCCCCAAATGGCTAAAGTACTAACAGAGCATCTTGAATATGATAGTCATTGATATGAGATCAAAATCCATGGTTGAAGATGATCCAGTTCTTCCATCCAGACTACACCTCACCATTAAGGTTGTGAATGATAACTGGATCGGTAGCAGCCTCCTCAATGGAGCCAACAATTCCAAGATGAATCTATTGTAGAGTCATGGATCGGATATCGTGGGCGTGCACTGTAGCTGTTTCCACTCAACGTTCTTGAAGCCAAAATATGGTGCTTAGGAGTGTTTCCATCTTGCAGATTTGATGTTATTTGGAGCCAGAGTCTGTGCAGTAGTATCTGGCATGAGGAGCCCTGGTAGCACGCCCCGCCCATTTAGCGTACTGCCCTGATGAGTTATGCAGCCCAGCTACGCCACAAACTTAAGTATCTTTCCCACTGGACATTCTACCAACATCAAGAGGCAGAGAAGACAGTGATTCATCCACAAACAGCGACATAGAGTCACGTGAAGAGGATGCTCACAACCACCAATTACAAATGAGGTAAGATTTATTCATATATATATATATATATATATATATATACAACTCAACCAGCGAAAATGTACACTCAATGGCAGGGGAGCAATAGCAGAGCAGACCCACCAAGGCTGGAAACTGAACAGTACTGGAAAGGCATATGGGAGAAGGAGGCAACACACCATAGTGATGCACAGTGGCTGGTGGCTCTGAGAGAGGACCACAGCAACCTCCCTGAACAGAATCCAGTCACTGTGGCAGACGTCCAAGAAAGAGCCTCAGGTATGAAAGACTGGACAGCACCAGGCCCTGACATGATACACGCCTACTGGCTAAAGAAACTCATGGCACTCCATGAGCACTTGGCAGCACAAATGAACTGCTGAGAGATGGGAATCACCCTGAATAACTAACCAAAGGGAACACAATCCTGACCCTGAAGGATCCCTCAAAGGGTACAGTCCCATCCAACCATCGCCCAATAACCTGCCTCTCCACAACGTGGAAGCTCATGTCTGGCATCATAACGGCTAAGATAAGCGAGCACATGGATCAATACATGAGAACAGCTCAGAAGGGAATCGGTAAAAATACCAGAGGTGCCAAACACCAGCTCCTGGTTGACAGAACAGTCGATAGAGACTGAAGAACCAGAAACCCTAACCTGAGCACTGCCTGGATTGATTACAAGAAAGTCTACGACTCAATGCCACATACTTGGATCATTGATTGCCTGGAGCTATACAACATCAACAGGACTCTAAGAACCTTCATTGCAAACTCAATGAGGTTGTGGAAAACCACCCTTGAAGCCAATAGTAAGCCACTCGTACAAGTTTTCATCAAATGTGGCATATTCCAAGGAGACGCCCTGTACCCACTGCTGTTCTGCATAGGTCTGAACCCCCTCAGCCAAATAATCAACAAGACTGGCTATGGATACCGACTCAGGAACGGGGCCACCATCAGTCACCTCCTCTACATGGATGACATCAAGCTGTACGCTAAGAATGAGTGAGACATAGACACTGATCTATACCACCCAGATCTACAGCGCAGACATTGGGATGTCATTCGGACTAGAGAAGTGTGGTCGGATGGTGACTAAGAGAGGGAAGGTAGTCCACACAGAAGGGGTCTCACTCCCAGAAGGAACAATAGCAGACATTGAGGACAGTTACGAGTACCTCGGAATCCCACAAACAATTGGCAACCTCGAAGTGGTGACAAGGAAAGCGTCTACGGCCAAATACCTCCAACGAGTAAGGCGTGTCCTAAGAAGCCAGCTCAATGGCAAGAACAAGTCCCGGGCAATAAACAGCTACGCCCTGCCAGTAATCAGATACCCTGCAGGAATAATAAGCTGGCCAAAGGATGAGATACAGACCACAGATGTTAAGACACCAAAGCTCCTAACCATGCAGGTTTATATCGCAATAATTTTTAGAGTTAGGGTTAGTCTTAGTCACATGACTTAAACTGGACAATGAGGGGCACTGCGTACGGATAGAATGTCGGTATCTTGATACAGAACCCGTACGGATAGCCACTGCCTTCTTTTTAATGCTTTAAGAAAAAGCAACTCTTTAGTTGGTTTAAAGTTCTGACCATGAACATTGAACAGAAGCTGTGAGACACGTTAGCAACATCTTATGTTAATTTTTAACAAAGCGTTTCTATTATGAGTAGTTGTTCAACACCACATGCACTTTATTATTTAATGTTTTTATTTTTTATTCTTGGTGATCACAATTTCTCATGTTGAAAATACAACTATTATAAATGTATTAGTTTATCCTGTCATTGTTTTATTTCCTTTGTGTAAAACAGAACAATAGGGTGACTTTAACACGTGAGTTGAATTAACATTCAAAAATATGTGCTTTAATATAAAAACATAATATATACATTATGGATAGATTAGTTCACTACAAAAAATAATTGTTAGACGCAGCTCTAGAAATAACTGAAAACACACAAACTGATCATATGACCCTCATATTTGTGGCCCCGCCCCCTCTCTGCTGTAGCTGATGAAGGGTTAAACAAAGAGCTGAATGTTGTTCCCACGGTGATGGGATTTACTATAACACACACACACATAGAGCTTTAATGACTCTAACAGCTGAAACACACACACACATTCTTCTGCTTTAGTTCCACAGTTTAAACAAAGTGTGTGTGGGAGTGAATCTACAGACATATACTGACACCGGGGGACAGACACAGAACTCTAATGCATCACTAATTCTACAAACGCCTGCTCCTCCTCACTGCTCCACGTCTACGTATCAGATATAAATAAAAAAATCAGAGTGGATTAAAATGGATCCAGCTCAGTATGTGAAATCAATAGAGGGTGGTGAAGCTTGTTCAGACATCACGGCACACACTCACACACACACACACACACACACACACACACAAAAACACTCACACACTCACACACACACACACACACACACACAAAAACACTCACACACACACACACACACAAAAACAACACACACACACACACAAAAACACACACACACTCACACACACACACACACACACACACAAAAACACTCACACACACACACACACACAAAAACACACACACACACACACACACAAAACACACACACACACACACAAAAACACTCACACACTCACACACACACACAAAAACACTCACACACACACACACACACACACAAAAACACTCACACACACACACACAAACACGTGTATTAACTAAACTAATCACACATTTATTAAACTGAGTAGATTTGTTGTTCATGGCCCCTCCTCCTCCTCCAGGCCCCGCCCCCGGGTGGAGGCTGGGCTGTACTCTGGTGATGACTGTCTTCACTGCTTCAGGTTCTGATCATCATGAGGGTCTCAGTGGTTCTGGTTCTGCTTCTGGGCGCGTGCACGATGCTCGGCCTGGTGCGCGTGCGCGCGGAAGGCTCGGATGCGCCTCGCGGGGTCGCGCTTGGCTTCGTGTTCGACCCCAAAGCGGAGTGCGAACCCCGGTGTGAGCACGGAGGCGTGTGCGTGCGCAACAACA
This sequence comes from Gouania willdenowi, assembly GCF_900634775.1. NCBI lineage: Eukaryota > Metazoa > Chordata > Actinopteri > Blenniiformes > Gobiesocidae > Gouania > Gouania willdenowi. The sequence continues at coordinate 707,010 of NW_021145162.1, forward strand.
CGTGTTTCTGCAGCGGCGGGTACGAGGGAGAGACGTGCCAGTACGGTGAGGACGCGCTCACATGCACGCGCACATGATATTTAGCTTGTGTTTGTTTTTAAACTTTAAGGAATAAAAAGTGTCAAAACTTTAATTATAGCAAAATTATCAAGTTTTAGAGGAACATAAAAAGTTTAAATGATAATGGTTTAGTCAGAGATACACACACAGAGTAACACACGCACACACACACACACACACACACTGAAAACAGCAGAAATGTGTTAAAAGTCACTTTGTCACAATTTTTTGGGGCAAAAACACAAGAAACACAATCAATAATTTAATCTGTTTCATAACAAACAATTTCAGATTTATTTAAACTTTAAATAGATTTGAAATGTAAATTTTAAAGTACAGATTACAACAATAACGCAAACAAATCTGTGGCTTTACCTCTTCAACATTATGGATGGGTATACTACTGTACTACTACTATTATTGATCCTGTACTTTATCAATACCATTACTGATACCTTACCTTTTTTAAATCAATGGAAAAACACAAAATAACAAAAAACAAACCAAAAACAAAATATTGAACATCTTTATTTTTGAACATTTTTAACAATGTCACACAAAATAAATGAAAAATACAAAATAAATAGTTCTAAATAAAACACTATAAATGTATAAATAAAACAGTAAAAAAATACCGTATAAATAACTTATTTATATTAATAAAACACTAAACCAACTATCTAAACAATACAAATATTCAAATCAATCATATCAAACATAACTTAATAATATAAAATAGTGATAAAGTAGAATTATTGAGCTGTTCCTCTGATGCTGCTGCTGCACTGACTCGTAACAACAAAACTAAATATGTTGATTTATCCCTATTTTAACATATTAACTCATAACGTTGTAGTTGTTAGATAATATATGATCATAAGTCACTACTCCAACTGAACGTTACCGGCAGCCGAGGCACGGTAACGGTTGATGAGAGGGGCCTAGGACGCTACGCTGAGACCACCCAGTGACCCATGAAGCAGTGGGTTTTCCTGTCAGTGCTCACCACCACTGGAGCAGACGGAGGCGGAGCAACAGAAGACATACCTGCACATTTTAGTGAAAAAGCAGAAAAGGTTTTTGAAAAAAAAATCAATACTGAGCTCGAGCATATCGATAATCGATTATGCGGAAAAATATCGCAATATATCACTGTATCGAGATATCGTTACTCCTAATTTCTTTGGCTGAAAACAATAAGTGTGTAGATTGCGTCCACAGACACGCCTACTCATGAAGCGAGGAGAACGCTGTCTACAGTAGCCCCTCCCATCAGTCAGCTCCACATGTGGTTTCTTAAGGAGGACTGACAGGCAGCACAGCTGTATCAATGTTTGTCTGAGGCGTGAGGATTAACGCCACCTTAAAAATACCGTAAACAGGACCTAATAATCACAGCCTTTGTGATTAGACAATCGCGTTTATGATATTGCGAGAATATTGCAAATGCGATTAATCGCTCAGCCTTATTACAGATCAAAACAAAGTTTGTGTTTTTTTTCCAAGCAGATATTCTTTGATTTATTTATGTATTGATGGATGAGGGCTATAATACCATGTCTTTATCTAATAAAATATCATGGTCTCCTGAAGCTTGAAATGTGAATCTAAACATGTGTAATGTTCCCACGGTCACAGCCAGCTGTTTCCCTAAATGTAAGAATGGAGGGGAGTGTCTGCGTCCAGGGAAGTGTAGATGTCCTCCAGGCTTCGGAGGCAGATACTGTCACAAAGGTGAGCAGCTCTGACTCCTCCCCTCACTGTAGCTCACTCCTCATTGGTTGTTGTCTATCTTTCAACCCTGGCCTCTGATTGGACGCGTGGCTCAGTGACATGTGAGGGGGGCTGCTGGAACAGAGGAGAATGCACCGCCGTTAACGGAGTGGTGAAGTGTATCTGTCCGTCCAGCTGGACCGGCTCCAGGTGTGAGCAGGGTGAGTGTGTGAGGCCTCCAACAGGGGGCTCCGCCCACTCTGCTGACACTTCTTGTTCCCGTGTCTCCTCTACAGCCTTCTGCCCTCAGGGCTGCAGGAACGGGGGTGTCTGCGTGGCCCCGGGAATCTGCAACTGTCCAGATGGATGGGTGGGTGGAGCCTGTCACACTGGTGAGCGCACACACACACAGCCCGATGAAACAAAAGTTTCAGTCCTAAATTGTTTTAAGGGGAGGGGTATCATAGTACCATTCTATAGCATACTCAAATAAATATGCTACTGAAGTTTTTTGGGAAATTGTAGCAAATATAAAAAAACTTTGGATACGTTTTACATTTTTACATCATTACAATAAATTAGAATGATCATCAAAGTGAGGAATGCTAATGTACAGACGGAGATCTCTGTCACCAACACACACACACACACACACATGCTTACCCGTGCTGCTGCTGGTGCTATAGTTCAGAATAGGACTATAGCGTGTGGGGGGTGTTGCTGGGGGCTCTCTTCGCGGGGTCTCTCCAGGCGGTGTCGGCCTGGCGGGGCGTGGGGGTGCCTCTTCCCTTTGGGTGTGGCTTGGTGCTTGTCTCATCTCCTGGTTGCCTTGGGGGCGGTCCTCATTGTGTGCGGACCTGGGGCTCGCTGGTGTGAGGGGTGGGCGCACAGGGGGATACTGGCATCTGTAGCGGGGTTGGGGCAGAGTTGCTTGCCGCTTCGAGATGATGCTGTTTGCTGGGGAGCGGCGCTAGTTGTTCCGGTGGTTGCGGTTGCTGTTGGCTACCTGGTAGGTCTGTCCTGCTATCTGCGGTGCCCTGTCTGGAGCTCTACCACCTCGGGTCTGCGCCCGTCAGGCCCGAGGTGGCAGTATGGCTGGGCCCTTTTGGGGGGGGGCTGACTTTAGCAATAACTAAGGTACATCGCGCTGGGGGCACCTGGGGGTCGGCGGTGCGGCATGCAGTATTCCCTTATTGCCCTGGGCGGCCAGGGATGTGGTTGTTGTCCCTGGCGGGCTGCTCCCGGTGCTGCTTCTATTCCGGGTCCTTCTGGCCTGGGGTCCAGTCCCTGCTGGATCTGTGCCCGCCGGCTACCAGTTTGGCGTGGCTCTGGCTGTCTACTGGGTGTGGGCCTTGGCCCCTCTGCTGGGGTCTCGGGTGGGGGGGTCTCTGTGCCCTCTCCTCGGGGGGTTGGGTGGGGGTAGTGGGGTGGGGGGCCTGGGTGTTGGGGTCGGTGGGGTGAGCTGGGTCTTCAGCTTCTTGGGGCTTTCTTGGGTGTGTATGTGGGGGGCGGTGGCTGCTTCTCAGCTTGGGGTCTTAGGGGCGTCTGGGGGGCTGCTCGGCCGTGGGGTGTGGCCTGGGGCTCCTTGGCCCCCGCTCTTTCTGCTGGTCTGGCTGTATCTTCGGTTCCGGGGCAGCTCCTCGGTTTACAGTAGTGGTTCTTACACATACACTGGTCTATTAGACTGTAGATAAAACTGGGCTTAACTTTAGACACGTTGATTCTAAATACCTGTTTTATTTATTACCTCTCACTCATTCCCTCTGTCTACAGACACCACCATTATACCTAAGCTACACACTGGTCACCTGACTGGATTGATTACACAACACAATAAACACAATATACACAACTACAACTACACATCTCACTGTAAAATAATCTATTCTTCCCACCCTTCCATTTTCTACCTTGAGTCTCTCCTCCCTGTTCCCTTTCTCCTCCCCCAAGTGTAACACTGCTCTCCCTTTTTATATTCTCCCTATAATAAAGTGTTTCTTACCCTTCCTTAAGGAGGGCTGGTGATGGTCACAATTATACAATGAAATAAATGTATTTATTTATTTGCAATAACAAAACATGCATTGCTGTGTTAAAAAGATTGCACTTCTTGTAGTGTTGACCTTTGACAGCATGTGCAGACAAGTGAAAAAATAAAAAGATATGGATCACATTGTGTCTGTGTACTTATTAATCCACTAATAATAAGCTGTAGTTTTAAAGCAGTCATCTGAAAAGGCAGCAGCTGCTATGATGAGCAGTGTAAACGATCCACACACAGTTACAGTATCTATCAGCTGTTTGCTGGGACTGCAGCTGTTTACACGGAGCTGGAAGTGGGGGAGGGAGACAAGTTTTATTCACATATTTGTTTTATTTTCATTTGAATACGTACATTAAAGGTGCAGTCTGCAACTCTTATAGAAGTGACTTTGTCATATTTACAAAAGCTGTCACTATGTAAGGACAGCTTTACATCAAACTAGTAGTTTGTGTGACAAAAACAGACTCCGCCCCAATGCAGAAGCTTCACCCCTTTACACTGGCTCAGTTTGTTAGTGGGATGAAGCAAAGAAGAAGAGCTCTCCTAAGGGACCTTTACTCTCCCTTTAACAGACCCACTGAAGTAGGGGCTGAAGTTAGCCAGTAAATCACAGACTCCCACTTAAAGTTAAAGTCTAACTTCAGCCACCAGAGCGTGTCAGCGCACTGTTTAAGGCAGAGTAAAGGCCCCTTAGAGCAGGGTTTCCCAACCAGGGGTACGTGTACCTCTAGGGGTCCGTGAGCACTAGGGGTGGGCAATATGGACTATAAAAATGATCCCGATAATTTCTGGTATTTATCACAATAACAATATACATCACGATAAATAATTAAACTATAAATAAATAAAACAATTCTCAACTTAAAGTATAAACAGGTTCATTACAAACACAAATACATTTGAATACATCAACACATTAAAAATCATTGCATGTGGGTCACTCTATTAGTGTTATTGTACGAAATTAATTTATTTCCTCACTTAAAATAAAAAAGCACAAATAACTTCATTAATGTTTTTACTGCTGATGAATCGTTTATCTGATAAGTTACATAAAGTTATGGTTAATAAATAAATATGATTTCCTATAATTAAACCAGATCAATCTGATGATTTAATCATTCAGTATATTTATGTGTAATAATCAATAGTTACATTAGTCTAATGGGACCAGTTTTGTCTGTGAACACGTGAAATATCATTAAAAAATAGTGAATAGTGACATTATTATTTATGCTGATATTTATTTCACACAACGTGTGACATGTTTAGTTTTTATTCTTCCATAAAGTGTTAAATATGATCATAAACAAATCTATGGTTCTCTGTGGTTTTATGACAGTAAGACGTGTTCTTTTTATTTGGTCTATTATTCCTTATATGGAGTGGTTAGCATTAGCTGTTAGCCCAGTCTGTGTGTCGATGGGTTAGCTTAGCATAGTTAGCTTTAGTTGAGTTTCCAGTTCATAATCATTGCTACAGGTTCATCTCTGTCTCTGTGTTTGTAGAACTTTGTGTGGATCTGATGGAGGAACTAGGATTGGTTCACTTTGTTGATGTTTGTCTGGTTTTAACCCAGTAGTGGTTCATGATGTATCACAGCTTCAGGTATCCATGACGATCACCGCTGTCTGTGGGTGTGAGAGCTGGGGGCGGGAGGCGTGGTGCACACCGCGGCCGCGTAGGCTTTGCTGCAGAGCTCCTGTAAACAACGTTCTGCTGCAGAGAATAATACGTTGACAACAAACAGGGACAGTTTTTCTGTGGAACATGTTTTTAAGGACATTCTTGGCTAAACTGAGGAACAAATGACCCTCAGACATGGGAATTTATCATTTATATCATGGGATGACATAATCTTACCAGTGAGAATATTTTTGACGATAAATCATGAACGAAAAAATATCATACATTCCTAGTGAGCACATTGCAGGGGTACATGGAAACATTCTCAGTCATTTCATAAGTCCTTCAATAAAATGGTACGTGTGCGCAATGACTTGTTTTTAAAGTTTAAATGCCTGTTTAAAGGGGACATTTCAGAGAAGCTCCTTTTGTGGTAAATGTCAAAAGTTATATAAAACACAGGCAGGTTAATTATTTATTTATTAATTTATTATTTCTATTTATTCCTTTTTTTCTAATTTCAACTTTATTATTTTTCTTTAATAACAATGTAATCATAATGTACTATTAATAATACAGTATTAATAACAGAAACGTTTACTATAAAATTATTTCTTATATTCATAATTTTTATTGCCTTTAAGGCAACATAATTTTATGTTTAATTAAAGTTAAATAAGAAGATAATACCTGAATATTAATTGTTCAATTTAAGAAGATAAAATAAAAAGACTTGCGTTGAATATTCAGTTGTGTTATGTTTTACTTTTGGAGAATCATGAACACGTATGAGTGAGGGGTACTCAGTATAACTAAAAGTCTCAAGGGGTACACAAGACAAGAAAGGTTGAGAACCTGTGCATTAGAATCTCCAGAGACAGCACAAATAGTCAATGTCACTGAAAAAGCTGCTAGAGGCGAGTTTTATACACTGATTGATTTTTATCGTGTAGTGTACATGGTGTAGTATATATGGTGTAGTGTACATGGTGTAGTATACATGGTGTAGTATACATGGTGTAGTGTACATGGTGTAGTGTACATGGTGTAGTATACATGGTGTAGTGTACATGGTGTAGTTTACATGGTGTAGTATACATGGTGTAGTATACATGGTGTAGTATACATGGTGTAGTGCACATGGTGTAGTGTACATGGTGTAGTATACATGGTGTAGTATACATGGTGTAGTGCACATGGTGTAGTGTACATGGTGTAGTATACATGGTGTAGTGCACATGGTGTAGTGTACATGGTGTAGTGTACATGGTGTAGTGTACATGGTGTAGTGTACATGGTGTAGTATATATGGTGTAGTATACATGGTGTAGTGTACATGGTGTAGTGTACATGGTGTAGTATACATGGTGTAGTGCACATGGTGTAGTGTACATGGTGTAGTATACATGGTGTAGTGCACATGGTGTAGTGTACATGGTGTAGTATACATGGTGTAGTATACATGGTGTAGTGCACATGGTGTAGTGTACATGGTGTAGTATATATGGTGTAGTATACATGGTGTAGTATACATGGTGTAGTATACATGGTGTAGTGCACATGGTGTAGTGTACATGGTGTAGTATACATGGTGTAGTATACATGGTGTAGTGCACATGGTGTAGTGTACATGGTGTAGTATATATGGTGTAGTATACATGGTGTAGTATACATGGTGTAGTATACATGGTGTAGTGCACATGGTGTAGTGTACATGGTGTAGTATATATGGTGTAGTATACATGGTGTAGTGCACATGGTGTAGTGTACATGGTGTAGTATATATGGTGTAGTATACATGGTGTAGTGCACATGGTGTAGTGTACATGGTGTAGTATACATGGTGTAGTATACATGGTGTAGTGCACATGGTGTAGTGTACATGGTGTAGTATATATGGTGTAGTATATATGGTGTAGTGCACATGGTGTAGTGTACACGGTGTAATATACACGGTGTAGTGTACATGGTGTAGTATACATGGTGTAGTATACATGGTGTAGTGTACATGGTGTAGTATACATGGTGTAGTATACATGGTGTAGTGCACATGGTGTAGTGTACATGGTGTAGTATATATGGTGTAGTATACATGGTGTAGTGCACATGGTGTAGTGTACATGGTGTAGTATATATGGTGTAGTATATATGGTGTAGTGCACATGGTGTAGTGTACACGGTGTAGTGTATATAGTGTAGTGTACACGGTGTAGTGTATATAGTGTAGTGTACATGGTGTAGTGTACACAGTGTAGTGTACACGGTGTAATATACACGGTGTAGTGTATATGGTGTAGTGTACACAGTGTAGTGTATATGGTGTAGTGTACACGGTGTAGTGTATATAGTGTAGTGTACATGGTGTAGTGTACACAGTGTAGTGTACACGGTGTAGTGTACACGGTGTAATATACACGGTGTAGTGTAATATACACGGTGTAGTGTATATGGTGTAGTGTACATGGTGTAGTATGCGTGTTGTAGTGTACGTGATGTAGTATACGTGATGTAGTATACGTGGTGTAGTATAAGTGGTGTAGTATAAATGGTGTCATATTCATGGTTTAGGATACATGGTGTAGTGTACATGGTGTAGTGTACATGGTGTAGTATACATGGTGTAGTGTACGTGGTGTAGTGTACATGGTGTAGTTTATTTGGTGTAGTATACATGATGTAGTATACATGGTGTAGTATAAGTGGTGTAGTATAAGTGGTGTAATATACATGGTGTCGTATACATGGTGTAGTGTGCGTGGTGTAGTGTGCGTGGTGTAGTATGCGTGGTGTAGTATGCATGATGTAGTATACATGATGTAGTATACATGGTGTAGTATACGTGGTGTAGTATGCGTGGTGTAGTATACGTGGTGTAGTGTAAATTGTGTAGTATACATGGTGTAGTATAAATGGTGTAGTATACATGGTGTAGTATAAATGGTGTAGTATACATAGTGTAGTATACATGGTGTAGTATACATAGTGTAGTATAAATGGTGTAGTATACATGGTGTAGTGTACGTGGTGTAGTTTATATGGTGTAATATACATGGTGTCGTATACGTGGTGTAGTGTGCGTGGTGTAGTATGCGTGGTGTAGTATGTGTGGTGTAGTATACATGGTGAAGTATAAATGGTGTAGTGTACATGATGTAGTATACATGATGTAGTGTACATGGTGTAGTGTATGTGGTGTAGTGTACGTGGTGTAGTGTACGTGGTGTAGTATGCGTGGTGTAGTATGTGTGGTGTAGTATACGTGGTGAAGTATAAATGGTGTAGTGTACATGGTGTAGTGTACATGGTGTAGTGTATGTGGTGTAGTGTACGTGGTGTAGTATATGTGGTGTAGTATACGTGGTGTAGTATACGTGGTGAAGTATAAATGGTGTAGTATAAATGGTGTAGTATAAATGGTGTAGTATACATGGTGTAGTGTACATGGTGTAGTGTAAATGGTGTAGTATACATGGTGTAGTATAAATGGTGTAGTATACATGGTGTAGTATAAATGGTGTAGTATACATGGTGTAGTATAAATGGTGTAATATACATGGTGTAGTGTACATGGTGTGGTGTAAATGGTGTAGTATAAATGGTGTAGTATACATGGTGTAGTATACATGGTGTAGTATAAATGGTGTAGTATACATGGTGTAGTATACATGGTGTAGTATACATGGTGTAGTATAAATGGTGTAGTATAAATGGTGTAGTATACATGGTGTAGTATAAATGGTGTAGTATACATGGTGTAGTATAAATGGTGTAGTGTACATGGTGTAGTATAAATGGTGTAGTATAAATGGTGTAGTATAAATGGTGTAGTATACATGGTGTAGTATAAATGGTGTAGTGTAAATGGTGTAGTATAAATGGTGTAGTATGCATGGTGTAGTATAAATGGTGTAGTATACATGGTGTGGTATAAATGGTGTAGTATACATGGTGTGGTATAAATGGTGTAGTATAAATGGTGTGGTATAAATGGTGTAGTATAAATGGTGTAGTGTAAATGGTGTAGTATGCATGGTGTAGTTGTAATGAACAGGACGTTCATTACGTGCACTTGCACTTTACACACACAGCACTTTTATATTCACTAGCACTTTTATGCACACTGCACTTGAAACATGCTAATTTGCACATATAAAAGTATTGCACACGTTGGTCAGTTTTAAATTGTTTATTGAAAGGATTTGTTGTTGTTGCCTGTGGGTCCGGTCGGGATGCGTCGCCTCCGGTAATGGCGGCCGGTCCTGTGGAGGCAACGGGATGTTTAGGATTGGGATTGTGCAATATTATGTGCCATGTTAAGAATTAGTTGATGCTTTAGGTGTTGTGTGCATGCGGTGAATGTTTGGGTGTGTGAATGTGTATCTGTGTGGGTACAAGCTACTTACGTTTCCTCTTGTGTCCAGGGTGGCGGTGTCTGGCCAAAAGATTCCCCAGGGAAACAGACGCCGCTGAAAGGCGTTCCGGGCTGGACCAAGGGGCGAAAAAGCTCGGGGGTGGCTGAATAGGTTTTAACCGGTTTTAGGATGTAGTTTGATTCAGTTAGGGGATGTTGGTTGGGAGTTTATTGTAGTGGGGTTTTTCTTTGTTTATATTATGGCTATGGGTTTTATTGGAGGATTTGAATGTGGTTTTAGAAGCTAATGTTATTTTCTACACCTGCTTAGCTTTATGGTTTTATCCAGTTTAGTGGGAGGGTATTTAAGGCGCCTGATGCCCTGACTCTAGGTTCTGCTGCTGGAGGAGACCTGTCAGTCCTCTGATGCACCTTTGTTTTGCACTGAGCACTTTATTGTATTTTTGCACCAAAAAATAAATACCCAAAAAAAAAAAGGAAGTGGACCACTAAGACGGCCTCCCTGGTATTTCTCATTACTCACCGCCTCCTGCTCGTGCCGCCTTGTCACAGTAATATACATGATGTAGTATACATGGTGTCGTATACATTGTGTAAGATACATGGTGTAAAGCTATAGAGCTACAAAGCTAGAGCTTTACTAACACAGAGCTACAAAGCTATAGCGCTACTAACACAGAGCTACAAAGCTATAGCGCTACTAACACAGAGCTACAAAGCTATAGCGCTACAAAGGTAGGGCGCTACTAACACAGAGCTACAAAGCTAGAGAACTATGAACGCAGAGCTACAAAGCTATAGCGCTACTAACACAGAGCTACAAAGCTAGAGCACTACTAACACAGAGCTACAAAACTAGAGCGTTACTCACACAGAGCTACAAAGCCAGAGCACTACTCACACAGAGCTACAAAGCTAAAACGCTACTAACACAGTAATACAAAGCTATAGTGCTAGTAACACAGAGCTACAAAGCTATAGCGCTAGTAACACAGAGCTACAAAGCTATAGCGCTAGTAACACAGAGCTACAAAGCTATAGCGCTAGTAACACAGAGCTACAAAGCTATAGTGCTACTAACACAGAGCTACAAAACTAGAGCGTTACTCACACAGAGCTACAAAGCCAGAGCACTACTCACACAGAGCTACAAAGCTATAGCGCTACTAACACAGAGCTACAAAGCTATAGCGCTAGTAACACAGAGCTACAAAGCTATAGCGCTAGTAACACAGAGCTACAAAGCTATAGTGCTACTAACACAGAGCTACAAAGCTATAGCGCTACTAACAAAGAGCTACAAAGCTATAGCGCTACTGACACAGAGCTACAAAGCTCGAGCGATACTCACACAGAGCTACAAAGCTATAGCGCTACAAAGGTAGGGCACTACTAACAGAGAGCTACAAAGCTAGAGCACTACGAACACAGAGCTACAAAGCTATAGCGCTACTAACATAGAGCTACAAAGCTAGAGCGCTACTAACACAGAGCTACAAAGCTATAGCGCTACAAACACAGAGCTACAAAGCTATAGCGCTACAAAGGTAGGGCACTTCTAACAGAGAGCTACAAAGCTAGAGCACTACGAACACAGAGCTACAAAGCTATAGCGCTACAAAGCTAGAGCTACATAACTACAGCGCTACAAAGTTGGAGCGCTACTTACACAGAACTACAAAGCTATAGCGCTACTAACACAGAGCTACAAAGCTATAGCGCTACTAACACAGAGCTACAAAGCTAGAGCGCTACTCACACAGAGCTACAAAGCTAGAGCGCTACTCACACAGAGCTACAAAGCTATAGCACTACGAACACAGAGCTACAAAGCTATAGCGCTACAAAGGTAGGGCGCTACTAACACAGAGCTACAAAGCTAGAACGCTACTAACACAGAGCTACAAAGCCAGAGCACTACTCACACAGAGCTACAAAGCTCTAGCGCTACTCACACAGAGTTACAAAGCTATAGCGCTACTAACACAGAGCTACAAAGCTAGAGCACTACGAACACAGAGCTACAAAACTAGAGCGTTACTCAGACAGAGCTACAAAGCCAGAGCACTACTCACACAGAGCTACAAAGCTAGAGTGCTACTGACACAGAGCTACAAAGCTAGAGCGCTACTCACACAGAGCTACAAAGCTATAGCGTAACAAAGCTATAGCGCTACTAACACAGAGCTAATAAACTAGAGCGCTACTAACACAGAGCTATAGCGCTACTAACACAGAGCTAATAAACTAGAGCGCTACTAACACAGAGCTATAGCGCTACAAAGCTAGAGTGCTACTGACACGGAGCTACAAAGGTAGAGCGTCACAAAGCTAGAGCGCTACTAACACAGAGCTACAAAGGTAGAGCGCTACTCACACAGAGCTACAAAGCTATAGCGTCACAAAGCTAGAGCGCTACTAACACAGAGCTACAAAGCTATAGCGCTACTAACACAAAGCTATAGCGCTACTAACACATAGGTACAAAGCGGTGGCTAACGCTAAGTGTTGCTGTTTTCTGTGTTTCATCAGCCGTGTGCTCTCTGCCGTGTGTGAACGGAGGAAAGTGCGTCTCACCCAACACGTGCCGCTGTCGCTCCTCCTTCTCCGGCTCACGCTGCCACGAGAGGAAGACGCTCCACTGACGGACGCCACCAGAAGTGCTTTTATTTTGAAACTATGACCTGACATGTGATGCCAATAAACACATGAATCTTGTTTGTTGTGATAACTCTTTGTATGTCAGACATCTTTAATTCCCTCGTTATAAATTCGGGACGCCTGATCTAACGCTGATCGCATTCTTTGATTTGTGGCGTCAAATCACATTTTACTGAAAGCAACATGAAATACGGAGAGCTACAAAGCTCTAGTGTTACAAAGCTAAGGCGCTACTAACACAAAGCTAGAAAGCCAGAGCGCGATCAACACGGAGCTACAAAGGTAGAGCGCTACAAAGCTAGGGCGCTACTAACACAGAGCTACAAAGCTATAGCGTCACAAAACTATAGCGCTACTAACAGAGCTACAAAGGTAGAGAGCCACTAACACACAGCTACAAAGCTAGAGCGCTAATAACACAGAACTACAAAGCTATAGCGTAAAAAAGCTATAGGGCTACTAACACAGAGCTAATAAATTAGAGCGCTAGTAACACAGAGCTAAAGCGCTACAAAGCTAGAGTGCTACTGACACGGAGCTACAAAGGTAGAGCGTCACAAAGCTAGATCGCTACTAACACAGAGCTAGTAAACTAGAGCGCTACTAACACAGAGCTATAGCGCTACAAAGCTAGAGTGCTACTGACACGGAGCTACAAAGCTAGAGTGCTACTCACACAGAGCTACAAAGCTATAGCGTCACAAAGCTAGAGCGCTACTAACACAGAGATATAGCACTACAAAGCTAGAGTGCTACTGACACGGAGCTACAAAGCTAGAGTGCTACTCACACAGAGCTACAAAGCTATAGCGTCACAAAGCTAGAGCGCTACTAACACAGAGCTATAGCGCTACAAAGCTAGAGTGCTACTGACACGGAGCTACAAAGCTAGAGTGCTACTGACACAGAGCTACAAAGCTATAGAGTTACAAAGCTAGAGCGCTACTAACACAGAGCTACAAAGCGCCACTAACACAGAGCTACAAAGCGCTACTAACAGAGCTACAAAGCGCTACTAACACAGAGCTACAAAGCTAGAGCGCTACTAACACAGAGCTACAAAGCGCCACTAACACAGAGCTACAAAGCGCTACTAACAGAGCTACAAAGCGCTACTAACACAGAGCTACAAAGCTAGAGCGCTACTAACACAGACCTACAAAGCTAGAGCGCTACAAACACAGAGCTACAAAGCTAGAGTGCTACTGACACAGAGCTACAAAGCTAGAGCTACAAAGTTATAGCGCTACAAAGCTATATCGCTACAAAGCTATAGCGCTACAATGCTAGAGCTACAAAACTACAGCGCTACAAAGCTATAGCGCTACTAACACAGAGCTACAAAGCTAGAGTGCTACTGACACAGAGCTACAAAGCTATAGCGCTACGAACACAGAGCTACAAAGCTATAGTGCTACAAAGGTAGGGCGCTACTAACACAGAGCTACAAAGCTAGAGCACTACGAACACAGAGCTACTAAGCTATAGCGCTACTAACACAGAGCTACAAAGCTAGAGCACTACTAACACAGAGCTACAAAACTAGAGCGTTACTCACACAGAGCTACAAAGCCAGAGCACTACTCACACAGAGCTACAAAGCTAAAACGCTACTAACACAGTAATACAAAGCTATAGCGCTAGTAACACAGAGCTACAAAGCTATAGCGCTAGTAACACAGAGCTACAAAGCTATAGAGCTACTAACACAGAGCTACAAAGCTGTAGCGCTACTAACAAAGAGCTACAAAGCTATAGCGCTACTAACACAGAGCTACAAAGCTATAGCGCTACTAACACAGAGCTACAAAGCTCGAGCGATACTCACACAGAGCTACAAAGCTATAGCGCTACAAACACAGAGCTACAAAGCTATAGCGCTACAAAGGTAGGGCACTACTAACAGAGAGCTACAAAGCTTGAGCACTACGAACACAGAGCTACAAAGCTATAACGCTACTAACATAGAGCTACAAAGCTAGAGCGCTACTAACACAGAGCTACAAAGCTATAGCGCTACAAACACAGAGCTACAAAGCTATAGCGCTACAAAAGTAGGGCACTACTAACAGAGAGCTACAAAGCTAGAGCACTACTAACACAGAGCTACAAAGCTACAGCGCTACTAACACAGAGCTACAAAGCTATAGCGCTACTAACACAAAGCTACAAAGCTAGAGCTCTACGAACACAGAGCTACAAAGCTATAGCGCTACTAACACAGAGCTACAAAGCTAGAGCACTACTAACACAGAGCTACAAAACTAGAGCGTTACTCACACAGAGCTACAAAGCCAGAGCACTACTAACACAGAGCTACAAAGCTATAGCGCTACTAACACAGAGCTACAAAGCTATAGCGCTACAAAGGTAGGGCGCTACTAACACAGAGCTACAAAGCTATAGCGCTACAAAGGTAGGGCGCTACTAACACAGAGCTACAAAGCTAGAGCACTACGAACACAGAGCTACAAAGCTATAGCGCTACTAACACAGAGCTACAAAGCTAGAGCACTACTAACACAGAGCTACAAAACTAGAGCGTTACTCACACAGAGCTACAAAGCCAGAGCACTACTCACACAGAGCTACAAAGCTAAAATGCTACTAACACAGTAATACAAAGCTATAGCGCTACTAACAAAGAGCTACAAAGCTATAGCGCTACTAACACAGAGCTACAAAGCTAGAGCGCTACTCACACAGAGCTACAAAGCTAGAGCGCTACTCACACAGAGCTACAAAGCTATAGCGCTACTAACACAGAGCTACAAAGCTATAGCGCTACTAACACAGAGCTACAAAGCTATAGCGCTACTAACACAGAGCTACAAAGCTATAGCGCTACTAACACAGAGCTACAAAGCTATAGCGCTACTAACACAGAGCTACAAAGCTCGACCGATGCTCACACAGAGCTACAAAGCTATAGCGCTACAAAGGTAGGGCACTACTAACAGAGAGCTACAAAGCTAGAGCACTACGAACACAGAGCTACAAAGCTATAGCGCTACTAACATAGAGCTACAAAGCTAGAGCGCTACTAACACAGAGCTACAAAGCTATAGCGCTACAAACACAGAGCTACAAAGCTATAGCGCTACAAAGGTAGGGCACTACTAACAAAGAGCTACAAAGCTAGAGCACTACGAACACAGAGCTACAAAGCTATAGCGCTACTAACACAGAGCTACAAAGCTAAAGCACTACTAACACAGAGCTACAAAACTAGAGCGTTACTCACACAGAGCTACAAAGCCAGAGCACTACTCACACAGAGCTACAAAGCTAGAGTGCTACTAACACAGATCTACAAAGCTACAGCGCTACTAACACAGAGCTACAAAGCTATAGCGCTACTAACACAGAGCTACAAAGCTAGAGCTCTACGAACACAGAGCTACAAAGCTACAGCGCTACTAACACAGAGCTACAAAGCTATAGCGCTACTAACACAGAGCTACAAAGCTAGAGCTCTACGAACACAGAGCTACAAAGCTATAGCGCTACTAACACAGAGCTACAAAGCTATAGCGCTACTAACACAGAGCTACAAAGCTATAGCGCTACTAACACAGAGCTACAAAGCTATAGCGCTACTAACACAGAGCTACAAAGCTATAACGCTACTAACACAAAGCTACAAAGCTATAGCGCTACTAACACAGAGCTACAAAGCCAGAGCACTATTAACACAGAACTACAAAGCTATAGCGCTACTAAAACAAAGCTACAAAGCTATAGCGCTACAAACACAAAGCTACAAAGCTATAGCGCTACTAACACAGAGCTACAAAGCTATAGCGTTACTAACACAAAGCTACAAAGCTATAGCGCTACTAACACAGAGCTACAAAGCTAGAGCACTACTCACACAGAGCTACAAAGCTATAGCGTCACAAAGCTATAGCGCTACTAACACAGAGCTACAAAGCTAGAGCGCTACTAACACAGAGCTACAAAGCTAGAGCGCTACTAACACAGAGCTACAAAGCTAGAGCGCTACTCACACAGAGCAACAAAGCTATAGCGTAAAAAAGCTATAGCGTTACTAACACAGAGCTAATAAACTAGAGCGCTACTAACACAGAGCTATAGCGCTACAAAGCTAGAGTGATACTGACACGGAGCTACAAAGCTAGAGTGCTACTGACACGGAGCTGCAAAGGTAGAGCGTCACAAAGCTAGAGCGCTACTAACACAAAGCTACAAAGGTAGAGCGCAATTCACACAGAGCTACAAAGCTATAGCATAAAAAAGCTATGGCGCTACTAACACAGAGCTACAAAGCTAGAGCGCTACTCACACAAAGCTATAGCGTCACAAAGCTAGAGCGCTACTAACACAGAGCTACAAAGCAAGAGTGCTACTCACACAGAGCTACAAAGCTATAGCGTAAAAAAGCTATAGCACTACTAACACAGAGCTACAAAGCTAGAGCGCTACTAACACAGAGCTACAAAGCTAGAGCGCTACTAACACAGAGCTACAAAGCGCTACTAACACAGAACTACAAAGCGCTACTAACACAGAGCTACAAAGCTAGAGCGCTACTAACACAGAGCTACAAAGCTAGAGCGCTACAAAGCTAGAGTGCTACTGACACGGAGCTACAAAGCTAGAGTGCTACTGACACAGAGCTACAAAGCTAGAGCACTACTAACACAGAGCTACAAAACTAGAGCGTTACTCACACAGAGCTACAAAGCCAGAGCACTACTCACACAGAGCTACAAAGCTAGAGTGCTACTAACACAGATCTACAAAGCTACAGCGCTACTAACACAGAGCTACAAAGCTATAGCGCTACTAACACAGAGCTACAAAGCTAGAGCTCTACGAACACAGAGCTACAAAGCTACAGCGCTACTAACACAGAGCTACAAAGCTATAGCGCTACTAACACAGAGCTACAAAGCTAGAGCTCTACGAACACAGAGCTACAAAGCTATAGCGCTACTAACACAGAGCTACAAAGCTATAGCGCTACTAACACAGAGCTACAAAGCTATAGCGCTACTAACACAGAGCTACAAAGCTAGAGCACTACTAACACAAACCTACAAAGCTATAGCGCTACTAACACAGAGCTATAAAGCTATAGCGCTACTAACACAAAGCTACAAAGCTATAGCGCTACTAACACAGAGCTACAAAGCCAGAGCACTACTAACACAGAACTACAAAGCTATAGCGCTACTAAAACAAAGCTACAAAGCTATAGCGCTACAAACACAAAGCTACAAAGCTATAGCGCTACTAACACAGAGCTACAAAGCTATAGCGTTACTAACACAAAGCTACAAAGCTATAGCGCTACTAACACAGAGCTACAAAGCTAGAGCACTACTCACACAGAGCTACAAAGCTATAGCGTCACAAAGCTATAGCGCTACTAACACAGAGCTACAAAGCTAGAGCGCTACTAACACAGAGCTACAAAGCTAGAGCGCTACTAACACAGAGCTACAAAGCTAGAGCGCTACTCACACAGAGCTACAAAGCTATAGCGTAAAAAAGCTATAGCGTTACTAACACAGAGCTAATAAACTAGAGCGCTACTAACACAGAGCTATAGCGCTACAAAGCTAGAGTGATACTGACACGGAGCTACAAAGCTAGAGTGCTACTGACACGGAGCTGCAAAGGTAGAGCGTCACAAAGCTAGAGCGCTACTAACACAAAGCTACAAAGGTAGAGCGCAATTCACACAGAGCTACAAAGCTATAGCATAAAAAAGCTATGGCGCTACTAACACAGAGCTACAAAGCTAGAGCGCTACTCACACAAAGCTATAGCGTCACAAAGCTAGAGCGCTACTAACACAGAGCTACAAAGCAAGAGTGCTACTCACACAGAGCTACAAAGCTATAGCGTAAAAAAGCTATAGCACTACTAACACAGAGCTACAAAGCTAGAGCGCTACTAACACAGAGCTACAAAGCTAGAGCGCTACTAACACAGAGCTACAAAGCGCTACTAACACAGAACTACAAAGCGCTACTAACACAGAGCTACAAAGCTAGAGCGCTACTAACACAGAGCTACAAAGCTATAGCGCTACAAAGCTAGAGTGCTACTGACACGGAGCTACAAAGCTAGAGTGCTACTGACACAGAGCTACAAAGCTAGAGCGCTACTAACACAGAGCTACAAAGCTATAGCGCTACTAAAACAGAGCTACAAACATAGAGTGCTACTAACACAGAGCTACAAAGCTATAGCGCTACTAACACAGAGCTACAAAGCTATAGTGCTACTAACACAGAGCTACAAACATAGAGTGCTACTAACACAGAGCTACAAAGCTATAGTGCTACTAACACAGAGCTACAAAGCTATAGCGCTACTAACACAGAGCTACAAAGCTATAGTGCTACTGACACAGAGCTACAAAGCTAGAGTGCTACTGACACGGAGCTACAAAGCTAGATCTACAAAGCTAGAGCGCTACTAACACAGAGCTACAAAGCGCCACTAACACAGAGCTACAAAGCGCTACTAACAGAGCTACAAAGCGCTACTAACACAGAGCTACAAAGCTAGAGCGCTACTAACACAGACCTACAAAGCTAGAGCGCTACTAACACAGAGCTACAAAGCTAGAGTGCTACTGACACGGAGCTAAAAAGCTAGAGCTACAAAGCTATAGCGCTACAAAGCCAGAGCTACAAAGCTAGAGCGCTACTAACACAGAGCTATAGCGCTACAAAGCTAGAGTGCTACTGACACGGAGCTACAAAGCTATAGCGCTCCTAAAACAGAGCTACAAAGCTATAGCGCTACGAACACAGAGCTATAAAGCTATAGCGCTACGAACACAGAGCTACAAAGCTATAGCGCTACTAACACAGAGCTACAAAGCTAGAGCGCTACTCACACAGAGCTACAAAGCTATAGTGTAAAAAAGCTATTGCGCTACTAACACAGAGCTACAAAGCTAGAGCGCTACTAACACAGAGCTATAGCGCTACAAAGCTAGAGTGCTACTGACACGGAGCTACAAAGCTAGAGCTCCAAAGCTAGAGCTACAAAGCTAGAGCTACAAAGCTAGAGCTACAAAGCTATAGCGCTGCAAAGATAGAGCTACAAAACTATAGCGCTACAAAGCTAGAGCGCTACTTACACTGAGCTACAAAGCTATAGTGCTACTAACACAGAGCTACAAAGCTATAGCGCTTCTAACACAGAGCTACAAAGCTATAGCGCTACTAACACAGAGCTACAAAGCTATAGGGCTACTAACACAAAGCTACAAAGCTATAGCGCTACTAACACAGAGCTACAAAGCTATAGCGCTACTAACACAGAGCTACAAAGCTATAGCGCTACTAACACAGAGCTACAAAGCTATAGCGCTACTAACACAGAGCTACAAAGCTATCGCGCTCCTAGCACAGAGCTACAAAGCTATAGCGCTACTAACACAGAGCTACAAAGCTATAGCGCTACTAACACAGAGCTACAAAGCCAAAGCTGTAGCGCTACTAACACAGAGCTACAAAGCTATAGTGCTACTAACACAGAGCTACAAACATAGAGTGCTACTAACACAGAGCTACAAAGCTATAGTGCTACTAACACAGAGCTACAAAGCTATAGCGCTACTAACACAGAGCTACAAAGCTATAGTGCTACTAACACAGAGCTACAAACATAGAGTGCTACTAACACAGAGCTACAAAGCTATAGTGCTACTAACACAGAGCTACAAAGCTATAGCGCTACTAACACAGAGCTACAAAGCTATAGCGCTACTAACACAGAGCTACAAAGCTATAGCGCTACTAACACAGAGCTACAAAGCTATAGCGCTACTAACACAGAGCTACAAAGCTATAGCGCTACTAACACAGAGCTACAAAGCTATAGCGCTACTAACACAGAGCTACAAAGCTATAGCGCTATTATGTATTGGTTCTGATGATGTGATGACGTATGGGGGAGGTGATGTTTTGGAGGTGGAGCCAAAAGGAGCTTCATGTTTGTTAATGGTTGATTGTGCCTGGTGGAATAAACAAACCAACTGAGACAGTGCTTGGTGTATTGATTTAATTCAGAGTGCACGACCTAATGAAGTATTAAGGTGAGCGCACAACAATGGCGACGAGCATGACAGAGATGAAGACAATGATGTTGAGGTTGTGTGCTTTGTAAAGCCTGAAAGTCAGCAGTGATACAGCAGGTGGGGAGAGTTTCAAACCAGCATGGAAAAGTCAGGCATTGAACCGTTAGCTTGCTACACGGATCCAGCTACGCTCGGACCGAGGTGGACACGGTGGTTGACGTCTTTTGAGTTGTATGCGGACGGGAAAGGATTTATTTTGACTGATGATGCTACGGATGCAACTAAACAACGGAGACGTGCTCTTCTACTACACTTGGTCGGACAAGAAGTGCAGGACATGTTCTCTACCACTGATGGTGAGGTGATGGATCACACAGCGGAGGTGACTGCGCTCAACACATACTTAGTTCCAGAAGTGAACGCAGCCTATGCACGCCAAACTTTTCACAAGTTGTCACAAAGACAAGGTGAGATGGTGCAGCAGTTTAGTACATGTTTGAGACAAAGGAGATAAAGATAACCAGATAAGAGACGTTATCCTGATTAAATACACTTCAGAGAAAGCTACGAGATGATGGTCCAGGTTTAACATTAACTCACACATTGGAGGTGGCTTCACAATGTGAGCAGCTGGAAACAATGAGCGTCACCGTGGGAAAGATGGAAGGAGACATTGTTCACTAGATTTCTACAACACAGAAAGAAAAATAAAGGATGGACATAAAACAGTGTTACAGGTGTGTCTATACTGATCACATGTATGGATCACAAATGTCCAACACGAGGACAAACTTGTCACAAATGCAATGATAAGGAACATTTATCTAAAGTATGTCGTAATAAAGGACATAAAAAGCATAATGTGAACGTGGTAGAACAAGTTAATTATGCTTTTATTGTAAAAGATGATGATGTGTCTGAAAAGATCATATTTTCTGTTGGAGGAGTAGAGTTAGAAATGTTCATAGATTCTGGTGTTACAAGTAATGTCATGGAGAACATGTGTGAGAAAAGCTAATTCATACAGTATGTACCTGTAGGACAGAGGAATGTATATGAATATTCCTCAACACAGTCACTATCTGTTAAAGGAACATTTAAATGTGAAATCAAAGATGGAGATAGGACTGAGGAGGCGGAGTTTATTGTGATAATGGTGAACCACTCCTGGGTTTTATTAAATTACAGGTGTTGAACAAAGGTGAAAACGTGTCACAGACTTAAAACACACTGTTAAAGAACAAGTGTTTAAAGAAGTAGGAAAACTAAACACATTAGTCTATACAGTGATCATCAACAACCACTGACACACATACCCTAACATTTAAGGGGTGCAGAAGAGAAAAAGATAAATGAACTGATATGAACATTATAGAACGTGTAGAAGGTTCTACACCAGGGACCTTTACTCTCAAAGGAGCCTTTTTGTCTCATCTCACCTGGATTAAAGTCCTCCTGGAGCTGGAAAAAAAACCTTCTCAATGAAGACAATACAGTGAATGACATAGAATAATGTTTGATTTAATTTGATTTATATTGATCATGTAAATGGAAACTTAAAAACAGATTAAAATAAAATAAAATAAATTAACATCAATAAATAAAACAGTATCTTTATCTTTAAATTCTTACACATCTCAGTTTATATGAACACAATGTTAATAAAATAGATTTTTTTAGTTAATGTATATGAAAGTCTACAAAAAGTAACATGAATATAATAACACATGATCATGTGATCAACATATGCTAATTACTCATTTCTTGCCACACATAAAACATACATATTTAACCTGTACATTGGTGGTTAAATGAATCTGTTCCCACACAATTAAAATCTGTATTTTCTTCCAGAAATAGTGTTTTTGTTGGTTTAGTTTCTTACCAGGGATTTAAAACTTAAGGTTAGTCACAGGTGGAGGAAAGTTGATGATCTGTAGATGTTGTAGGAATGTGCTGAGTCATTGTACAACCTGATTTATTTTAGGTTAATAAATTGTTATATCATGATTTTATTTGTCATTAATCAATAATAACCTCTGTTGGAAAATAACAACTCTTTATTTCAATAGGTTTTTTTTTAAGCTATAGGGAGCCATTGTATAAGAGTCAAAGAGCCACATGAGGCTCCAGAGCCACAGGTTGCTGACCACTGTTCTCCACCATGGGTAAATCCTGTAGTGGTTCTCACACAGACATCAGAATGTGTTTAGACATGAGGAAAAGAAATGAAGCAATAATCAGGGAAAGATTTCCCACAGTGGATGGAATACTTCTAGGACTAAACTACATCTGAAATGGTGACATCATCAGTTGGAGTTCACCACAGATTCCAGAGATATCACAACATCTGCAGAGCATAACAGAGTTTACAGATATAAAAGTCTGATATTTATAGTGTCACCAGCCACTGAACAATACCAACATGAGATCACTAATGCACTAGTGAGCACTGAAGGTGTGGAAAACATCTCAGATGATGTGATCATACACGCTCTGGACCAGGAAACACATGATGTGTGCATGCATTCTGTAATGAAGAGACTTTCTGATTGTGGATTAACACCTTAACGTGGTGGGGTTGCTTTTAGGGTCACCCATGTCAAACAGGTCTTTGATGACGGGTCAGACTAAGCACAGTTCAGAAAACCCTCTATGGACAGTATGAAAACAAGGACCGTGACATCACCCAGTATGGCCCACCCTGGAGCCAGGCCTGGGGCACGAATGCGAGCGTCTGGTGGTGGGGCCTTTGCCCACGGGGCCCAGCCTGAAAGGACGACGTGGGCCTGCCCTCCTGTGGACCCACCCTCCCTAATATGTTGTAGCATCTGTTCTAATATGTTGCACCATATGTTCTAATAAGTTGCAACACATGTTCTAATAAGTTGCATCATCTGGTCTAATATGTTGCACCATACGTTCTAACATGTTGCAGCAAATGTTCTAAAATGTTACAGCATATGGTCTAATATGTTGCACCACATGTTCTAATATGGTGCAGCATATGTTCTAATATGTTGCAGCATATGTTCTAATATGTTGCAGCATATGTTCTAATAAGTTGCAGCATATGTTCTATGTTGCACCATATGTTCTAATATGTTGCACCATATGTTCTAATAAGTTGCAGCATATGTTCTATGTTGCACCATATGTTCTAATATGTTGCACCATATGTTCTAACATGTCGCAGCAAATGTTCTAAAATGTTGCAGCATATGTTCTAATATGTTGCACCATATGTTCTAATATGTTGCACCATATGTTCTAATATGTTGCACCATATGTTCTAATAAGTTGCAGCATATGTTCTATGTTGCACCATATGTTCTAATATGTTGCACCATACGTTCTAACATGTCGCAGCAAATGTTCTAAAATGTTGCAGCATATGTTCTAATATGTTGCACCATATGGTCTAATAAGTTGCAGCATATGTTCTATGTTGCACCATATGTTCTAATATGTTGCACCATATGGTCTAATATGTTGCAACACATGTTCTAATATGGTGCATCATATGTTCTAAAATGTTGCAGCATATGTTCTAATAAGTTGCACCATATGGTCTAATAAGTTGCAGCATATGTTCTAATATGTTGCACCATATGGTCTAATAAGTTGCAGCATATGTTCTATGTTGCACCATATGGTCTAATAAGTTGCAGCATATGTTCTAATATGTTGCACCATATGGTCTAATAAGTTGCAGCATATGTTCTAATATGTTGCACCATATGGTCTAATAAGTTGCACCATATGGTCTAATATGTTGCAACACATGTTCTAATATGGTGCATCATATGTTCTAAAATGTTGCAGCATATGTTCTAATAAGTTGCACCATATGTTCTAATATGTTGCATCATATGTTCTAAAATGTTGCAGCATATGTTCTAATATGTTGCATCATATGTTCTAAAATGTTGCACCATATGTTCTAATAAGTTGCAGCATATGTTCTATGTTGCACCATATGTTCTAATAAGTTGCAGCATATGTTCTATGTTGCACCATATGTTCTAATAAGTTGCAGCATATGTTCTATGTTGCACCATATGTTCTAATAAGTTGCACCATATGGTCTAATATGTTGCAACACATGTTCTAATATGGTGCAGCATATGTTCTAATATGTTGCAGCATATGTTCTAATATGTTGCACCATATGTTCTAATAAGTTGCAGCATATGTTCTATGTTGCACCATATGTTCTAATAAGTTGCAGCATATGTTCTATGTTGCACCATATGTTCTAATAAGTTGCAGCATATGTTCTATGTTGCACCATATGTTCTAATAAGTTGCACCATATGGTCTAATATGTTGCAACACATGTTCTAATATGGTGCAGCATATGTTCTAATATGTTGTAGCATCTGTTCTAATATGTTGCACCATATGTTCTAATATGTTGCACCATATGTTCAAATATGTCGCAGCAAATGTTCTAAAATGTTGCAGCATATGTTCTAATATGTTGCACCATATGTTCTAATAAGTTGCAGCATATGTTCTATGTTGCACCATATGTTCTAATATGTTGCACCATATGGTCTAATAAGTTGCAGCATATGTTCTATGTTGCACCATATGTTCAAATATGTCGCAGCAAATGTTCTAAAATGTTGCAGCATATGTTCTAATATGTTGCACCATATGTTCTAATAAGTTGCAACACATGTTCTATGTTGCACCATATGTTCTAATATGTTGCACCATATGGTCTAATAAGTTGCAGCATATGTTCTATGTTGCACCATATGTTCTAATATGTTGCAACACATGTTCTAATATGTTGCAGCATATGTTCTAATATGTTGCACCATATGGTCTAATAAGTTGCAGCATATGTTCTATGTTGCACCATATGTTCTAATATGTTGCAACACATGTTCTAATATGTTGCAGCATATGTTCTAATATGTTGCATCATATGTTCTAATATGTTGTAGCATCTGTTCTAATATGTTGCACCATATGTTCTAATATGTTGCTGCTTATGTTCTAATATGTTGCTGCATACGTTCTAATATGTTGCACCATATGTTCTAATATGTTGCACCATATGTTCTAATATGTTGCACCATATGTTCTAATATGTTGCACCATATGTTCTAATAAGTTGCAGCATATGTTCTATGTTGCACCATATGTTCTAATATGTTGCACCATACGTTCTAACATGTCGCAGCATATGTTCTAATATGTTGCAGCATATGTTCTAATATGTTGCTCCATATGTTCTAAAATGTTCTAACTTACATTCTAATATGTTGCACCATATGTTCTAATATGTTGCACCATATGTTCTAATAAGTTGCAGCATATGTTCTAATATGTTGCAGTATATGTTCTAGTATGTTGCTGCATATGTTCCAATATGTTGCAGCATATGTTCTAAAATGTTGTACCATATGTTCTAATATGTTGCAGCATGTGTTCTAATATGTTGCATCATATGTTCTATAATGTTGCATCATATGTTCTAATATGTTGCAGCATGTGTTCTAATATGTTGCATCATATGTTCTATAATGTTGCATCATATGTTCTAATAA
Organism: Gouania willdenowi; assembly: GCF_900634775.1. NCBI lineage: Eukaryota > Metazoa > Chordata > Actinopteri > Blenniiformes > Gobiesocidae > Gouania > Gouania willdenowi. The sequence goes on from NW_021145162.1 coordinate 733,118, forward strand.
GTTGCTCCATATGTTCTAAAATGTTCTAACTTACATTCTAATATGTTGCACCATGTGTTCTAATATGTTGCACCATATGTTCTAATATGTTGCAGCATATGTTCTAATATGTTGCTCCATATGTTCTAAAATGTTCTAACTTACATTCTAATATGTTGCACCATGTGTTCTAATATGTTGCACCATATGTTCTAATATGTTGCACCATATGTTCTAATAAGTTGCAGCATATGTTCTAATATGTTGCTGCATATGTTCTAATATGTTGCACCATATGTTCTAATAAGTTGCAGCATATGTTCTAATATGTTGCTGCATTTGTTCTAATATGTTGCAGCATATATTCTAATATGTTGCACCATATGTTCTAATATGTTTCAGCATGTGTTCTAATATGTTGCATCATATGTTCTATAATGTTGCATCATATAATCTAATAAGTTGCAGCATATGTTCTAATATGTTGCATCATATGTTCTAATATGTTGCAGCATATGTTCTAGTATGTTGCTGCATATGTTCTAATATGTTGCTGCATATGTTCTAATATGTTGCTGCATATGTTCTAATATGTTGTACCATATGTTCTAATATGTTGCACCATATGTTCTAATATGTTGCAGCATATGTTCTATGTTGCTGCATATGTTCTAATATGTTGCACCATATGTTCTAATATGTTGCTGCATATGTTCTAATATGTTGCACCATATGTTCTAATATGTTGCTGCATATGTTCTAATATGTTGCTGCATATGTTCTCATATGTTGCTGCATATATTCTAATATGTTGCACCATATGTTCTAATATGTTGCTGCATATGTTCTAATATGTTGCTGCATATGTTCTAATATGTTGCAGCATATGTTCTAATATGTTGCTGCATATGTTCTAATATGTTGTACCATATGTTCTAATATGTTGCACCATATGTTCTAATATGTTGCAGCATATGTTCTCATATGTTGCTGCATATGTTCTAATATGTTGTACCATATGTTCTAATATGTTGCAGCATATGTTCTGATATGTTGCTGCATATGTTTTAATATGTTGTACCATATGTTCTAATATGTTGCACCATATGTTCTAATATGTTTCACCATACGTTCGAATATGTTGCACCATATGTTCTAATATGTTGCTGCATATGTTCTCATATGTTGCTGCATATGTTCTAATATGTTGCACCATGTGTTCTATGTTGCACCATTTGTTCTAATATGTTGCTGCATATGTTCTCATATGTTGCTGCATATGTTCTAATATGTTGCACCATATGTTCTAATATGTTGCAGCATATGTTCTAATATGTTGCTGCATATGTTCTAATATGTTGCACCATATGTTCTAATATGTTGCAGCATATGTTCTAATATGTTGCACCATATGTTCTAATATGTTGCAGCATATGTTCTAATATGTTGCTGCATATGTTCTAATATGTTGCATCAAATGTTCTAATATGTTGCATCGTATGTTCTAATATGTTGCACCATATGTTCTAATATGTTTCACCATATGTTAGAATATGTTGCACCATATGTTCTAATATGTTGCTGCTTATGTTCTACATTGCACCATATGTTCTCATATGTTGCTGCATATGTTCTAATATGTTGCATCAAATGTTCTAATATGTTGCATCGTATGTTCTAATATGTTGCACCATATGTTCTAAAATGTTCCTGCATATGTTCTAATATGTTGCACCATATGTTCTATGTTGCAGCATATGTTCTAAAATGTTGCAGCATATGTTCTAATATGTTGCACCATATGTTCTATGTTGCAGCATATGTTCTAAAATGTTGCAGCATATGTTCTAATATGTTGCACCATATGTTCTATGTTGCAGCATATGTTCTAAAATGTTGCAGCATATGTTCTAATATGTTGTACCTTTTGTTCTAATATGTTGCACCATAAGTTCTAAGATGTTACACCATGTGTTTTAATATGTTGCATCATATGTGTAACTGACCCCTGTGTTACATTTCAGCTTCCCGAAGTCCGAACCGTGGTTAGGAGCAAGCCGATACCTTCCGGCTCGTAGCAGGTAACCTACGTCCAGTGATCCGGGTTAGCACGTTGAGTAAAACACACAGTGAGGCGGTCTGTTTTCGACAGGAACTCGGACTTTATTATTACTGCTAATACTGCGTTTTGTAAGTACAAAGGCACTGTATCTGTCTCTCGGTATCTGCTCGGCTAATAACATACCTCGCTCCCAGAATGCACCACACTCACACGTCACACACTCCCAACATGCACCGCTCTCTCACGTCACAGCTACATGCACTTCCCCGCATTCACCACCTGGGGAGGAATTGCAACACCTGGCTCACTTATTTGGAATCTTAAACACTGTTTTATTTGGATGTAGTTTGGACTAGTTTCTCCTATGTTCAAACTGTCAATTTTATGTGTTTAAGACAACTCATCCCTGCAGTTACCTGTAGTCTCCACTGATCATCAGGATTCCTTGTTGGTGCCCTAAACTGCATGGGTTTTAGGACCCAGCAGCAGCAGGCTTACTTGTGCAGGGGGGATTAAAAGGGGCGTTTACCCAGGTGAGCGGTGTTTTTCTGTGTATGGATAGCAGTGGGAGAAGCAGCTGTCAGCAGGAGAGGGCGATCGATCAGCCACGGCATGGCCTATGGAGACACTGAACTGTGAGCACCAGCAGTGCACTGAGAGAGTGGGGTCAGTCCTCCAGAGGAGCGGTGTGTTGGGAGATCAGTGAGCTCAGACACGTGTGATCTGTAAAAGCGGTGCGTCTGCAGACGAGTCCTTACGTAATGAAGGATTCCTTTTAACGCCCTTGGTGAGCAGAATGAGGTACGTTACGCATCGTTTATTTGGCCCTTACTGCAGGTGAAGAGTTGTCTTGTTTGTACATAAGTTGTTGCATTTATTTGCTTTGTTTATTTCTTAAATATGAATATTTGATTGTAGGTTACAATAATGAGTGTTGATAATTACTTGTGTCTGGTTTTACATGATTAAAATTATTAAATAAAGTATGTTTATGAATTGTTTGCACTGTACAAAACTATAAAGTTAAATAACTTGTATTGTGTATTGTCTTGTAGTTTTCACGGTGCTCTGCTACGCTCAACATCGAAATAAAGGGGCTTTGAGAAGCATCAGTCGAGACTCCAGCATCTTGTTCTTTCAACCCAAGGGCCGTTACAGTGAAAACTCAGCCCCACATTGGAGCCATCTACACCCAAGACTCAACCCAGTTTACACTTCAACTGCCGGGAAAAGGAAGATAAGGAACCACAAATCCACACACACACTTTCAGTTGCAGTGAAAGACTTTAAGGAAGATATAAAGGATATTTGACTTGAACATTGATGGTTACTGTCAAAAGGCTTTTTGTTGTGCCTTTTTTTAGCATTTTGAAAATCCAAACATCGTATGCTTTTTTTACATTTATAATATAATTATTGGTACATCTATTTAAAAATGTTTTGTTTTGCTGTGTACTGTCAGACCACTGCTATTTAGCTGCATTGTGTTCTTCGTACTAAACACCCCTGAAAGTCCAAGTTATCCTTTGTCGTGCCGGTTTTAGAGCTTCATAAAGCGATTTAATACAAGGCCATTATGAATCTCTCTTATGCAACCAGTCCACCACTCCAGAGATTGTTGCTAGAATGGACACTTGTGCCACCTTAACTGAAGAGACAGTTAATTTGGTTGATAAACGACAAGAAACTATTGAAAAGTATAACGAGAGATTTGAAAAGGAAAGAGTGAGAATTGTCTTAAACAAAGAACAATATGGGTTAGTTTTTGGGCTCACGAACACAGAAACGATAGTTTCAGAAGCACAACAAGAATCTGACTCATCCAGCCTACTTTCCAGTAGCTCCAGTAAAAAACTGGATGCAGAAGCATAACTTGCAGCCACGCGTGAAAGAGCAAAAGCGATGAAAGACATTCAGGTTCAACAATCACAGCTCCTTAAACTGGAAAATGAATTTAAACTTGAAGAGGCAAGGTTGGTGGCAGACCTAGAGCAGAAAAGGCTGGAGAGGAAATCAAAATTAGAAGAGGAGCGAACCAAGTTGGAACAGCTAAAGGCAGAAAAGGAAATCCAGGTGGCAGCTGCTCGAGTGAGAGCGTATGAAAACCCTCAGAGTGACTTCAGAGAAGCAGAGGTTATAAACCCAGAAACTGAACACGTGGCTCCACTTAACCCGAATGCCCCCTCGCTCCAACCTCAACCAGCATCTTTGAGAGCAAAGGCGACTATTGACGCTACAAATTTAGCTCAAGCCTTAGCGAGCTCATTGAGCATGAGCCGTTTACCAGTCCCTGAACCAACAATCTTTGATGGAGACCCTATGAAGTTTGTTGACTGGAAAACATTGTTCATGACCCTTATTGACCAGAAACCCCTCCCTGCAAGCGAAAAAATGTTTTATCTGAAAACTTATCTCAGTGGAAATGCATACAAAGCTGTAGAGGGATTCTTCTATAGGAACTCAGAGGACGCCTACACTGGAGCCTGGAGGATCCTACAGGAGAGATTTGGGGATCTTTTTGTCATGCAGAAAGCCTTTCGAGACAAGCTCAACAAATGGCCTAGAATCAACGCAACGGACCCCATAGCACTGCGGGAGTTTGCAGACTTTCTACGAGGGTGTGTAGAGGCTACTACGCACATCAAGGGTCTGGCAATCTTAAATGATTGTGAAGAGAATTATAAATTGCTTAAAAAGTTACCAGAGTGGGTTGTGCAGAAATGGAGCAGAATTGTTACGGATGAATTGGATGGGTCAGGTAATTATCCAGATCTTGAACGTTTTTCACTGTTCTTAAATAGAGAAGCCCGGATAGCCTGCAACCCTATAACCTCTCCACTCCTCATGAGTATGAACACAGAAGAGGAAAGGCCACTTAGGAGGGTCAGAACTCTAAATACTTATACCCAGCCTAGGAATTCCAACAGAGAGATGCAAGCTACCTCAACAGACCAAATCAGACCACCAGGTTTAACTTGTAAAGAGGAGACACATGGTATTGCCAGATGCCCCACATTTATTTTAAAGACTTTGGAAGAAAAGAGAGCTTTCATTTGAGACGAGAGCCTTTGTTTTGGGTGTTTGAGGAAGGGACATGTGATCAAGAACTGTAAACGGCGACATACGTGTGCCTCGTGTAGTCGTCAACACCCAACGTGCCTGCACGATGAAGGGAGACCAAGGCCAGTTGAAGCAACTGAGGCAGACTCACCCCCCACAATTATTTACAGAGGTGAAGAAGTTCACAGTGCTGTATCCCATGCATCCATTCGTGCAAGTTCTGGTGTCCTCGGTACAAGAGCCACTAGGGATGTAACGATTCACTCAACTCCCGATACGATTCGATTCACGATATTGGGTTCACGATACGATTCTCTCACGATTTATTTTACAAAATGAGACTGTAGATAAATGATGATTGAAAAATATTCCTTAATTTTTTTGGGGGAAAAAATACTGTACTATTTTCCTTTTATTTTTCATTGTCAAAAGAATCCCTTGATAAACTATTCAAAATAATGCAATTTAACTAAAAATAAATCTTGAATGAAATAAATAAAGGAATAATACAAATGAAGAAGAAGCTTATTAATTTAAATTCTGGTTCTATAATAAACAATGCAAAACTGCATAATAGTTATTTTTCTTTTTAAAAGTGCAACTGAAAATGTATTTTGTGCCTTAACAATTGGACTTAAAAAAAAAAAAAAAAAACGTCATTGCCCTGTATTTACGTCAGATATTTGTTTGAACCAGCAGAGGGCGCTGGTAACCCCGTGGTCGGTTGGCATGCAGCTAATCTAGCAGTGAAGAAGAGATGCTATGCTAGCAGACAGAGCTAATAGAATAACGTGACTTTTACAGATATTCATGTAATATTACAGATATTCTTTCAGTGCTAAAGGGGTAATGAATCATTTATTAACATGTTTAAGAATAGAAGGCAGCCAGAAAGAAAGTACTAGCAGACTCCGCCCGCCGCCTACACTTCTGGATAGAGCCCTCTGCTGGTTAAAAAAAGTACTGCGATTCAATTTTCAGAAGATCGATATCAATCGTGATACCTATGAATCGATTTTTAACTGCCTTACGATTAATCATTACATCCCTAAGAGCCACAGAAGGAAGTTCTCACATACGCATTACTTGACACGCAAAGTGATTCAACGTTTATCCTTGAAGATCTGCTTAAACACTTGAATGTTGACCTTCAGCCAATAACGCTGAAGCTCAGCACCATGACAACGACAAACACAATTTCGGCAAGCAACAGCGTTCAAGGCCTACAAATCCGGGGACTCCATTCTGTAAAACACCTCAAAGTAAGACAAGCCGACACGCGGGGTTTTATCCTGGTGGATAAATCCTATATTCGATCAAGAAAGACAGCGTCACAGTGGCCTCACCCTAAACATCTGACAAACAAAATGCCCCCGCTTCAGGACTGTGAAGAGAGGTTGGAGAGGGCGTTAAGAGAGAGGTCATTTAGGTTAGAGAGGGACCGGAGAGGGTCCCATTCCTCTCTCTAACACTCCCTCTATGTCTGCTTCTTCCCTTGTGTGTTTGCTCCTGTTCTCCTTCTGGCTTTTGTCTTGCAGGTCCGTGGGATCCTCAGTGTGGAGTTACAGAGTCTCAACAACTCTGTCTCCACCCTTTCCTCTGCACACACCCAACACAGCATAACGTGGATGGCTGTTCATCATAGGAATGGGATCCACACAAGGTTCCTGCTGCTTAACAGAAGGTTTTCCTTGCCGCCATGATGAATTCATGTTGGGTGTGGGATACATATGTATGTGTATATACGTATATATGCATATGTGTGTATCCATAAAATGAAGAGTCCGTCCTTAAGACTGCTCTACTGTAAAGTGTCTTGAGATACCACTGGTTATGATTTGGCGCTATACAAATAAAGATTGATTGATTGATTGTGAAGTTGGATTGCTAATTGGTTACGACTGCCCATGAGCGTTGGCCCCACTGGAAGTCGTAACAGGGGGAGAGGATGAGCCATTTGCACAACGCACTGAACTTGGGTGGAGTATCATCGGCCCATCTAACCCTATTTTGGATAGGTGGAAAAGTCAGAGTTTTGTACACCGCGTCACAGCAAGTTATAATTAATCACTACTTGTTCCAAAAAGTAACTGAGTTAGTAATTTAATAACTCTATAATAAAAGTAAGTCATTACCAAGTATAGTAACTATTTATGTCAAATAATTCATATTTTTTAGATGTGTGTCGTTATGAGGTGTTTCATTAAATTATAGTTGTTTACAACAGATGTGGACAAAGTCTTCACTACTGGATATAATGAACACTTCACATGTACGTTCTTGTCTTTGACCGTGTGTGTGTGTGTGTGTGTGTGTGTGTGTGTGTGTGTTAGATTACCCTGCTACAAAAAATAAAATGCTGTTACCTAACGCTGTTATTTTAAACGCTGTTATTCCAAACACTGGTTATCAGTATAAAACACACCTGTCCACAACCTCAAACAGTCACACTCCAAACTCCACTATGGCCAAGACCAAAGAGCTGTCAAAGGACACCAGAAACTAAACTGTAGACCTGCACCAGGCTGGGTAGACTGAATCTGCAATAGGTAAACAGCTTGGTGTGAAGAAATCATCTGTGGGAGCAATTATTAGAAAATGGAAGACATACAAGACACTGATAATCTCCCTCCATCTGGGGCTCTACGCAAGATCTCACCCCGTGGGGTCAAAATGATCACAAGAACGGTGAGCAAAAATCCCAGAACCACACGGGGGGACCTGGTGAATGACCTGCAGAGAGCTGGGACCAAAGTAACAAAGGTTACCATCAGTAACACACTACACCACCAGGGACTCAAATTCTGCAGTACCAGACGTGTCCCCCTGCTTAAGCCACTACATGTCCAGACCCGTCTGAAGTTTGATAGAGAACATTTAGATGATCCAGAAGAGGATTGGGTGAAGGTCATATGGTCAGATGAAACCAATATAGAACTTTTTGGTAAAAATTCAACTCGTCATGTTTGGATGAGAAAGAACACCATACCTACTGTAAAGCATGGGGGTGGTAACATCATGCTTTGGGGCTGTTTCTCTGCAAAGGGACCAGGACAACTGATCAGTGTAAAGGAAAGAATGAATGGGGACATGTGAGATTTTGAGTTCATGTTGGTTCTGCTTCTTTTACACATCCATGTTTAGGTAAAACTTTTGTTCACTGAAGTCCTTTCACCTCACAGCACTAGTCTAGTTCAGACTTTAACGTTCCATTTTCTTTTGCCACAGTGTCTCAGTGTACAGTGTGTTCTGAGATCAATGCCCAGGTCAACAGTAACCTGTTTAATGGCTTCATTTACTAAATGAGTCATTATCTGAAGAAATCCTGGATGGGATCCCCTACTGTAGAATGATCTCTCAGGAGGGCTTTTGCCCCTGTTTCTGCTCTGTCAGGAGGAAGGACACATCTGAACCCACTTTGATGTACAGTATTGTTGTGCTGCTACTGAAAAACATTTTGTAAATCAGTGTGTGTGAATCAGTTTCACCAAATGTGTCAGTTTAACAAAATGAGTTAAAAATGTGTGGGAAGGAGGAGGAGAACCACATGGGAGTCAGTGTAGATGGTGACTGATCTACAGAAGCTATTTTACTGGTTTCTGTGAGAGTGTTAAGGTAGAGTGGCCTGGACCGAGAGAAGACATTGGAGAGCACCAGAAAGCAGCCCTAACCCTAACCCTAGCCTGAATGGTTACAGCAGATAATCCTCCATTTTCCCCTCTTGAGTTCTTCCTTGCCTTTGTGCCCGTCTGCTTTCTCGGCGAGAAAGCGGTGGCATTCCCTGTTCAGGAGTACTCAGAACACAGGAGAGAGGAAAATATAAAACATCAGATGAATCATTTAAAATGGCACTTTTTAAGATCTTTCTTTTGTTGGATTTGATGACTTTAGTACCTTAAGTCTCTGGATGTTGTAGGACTGTCTTGGTTGACACGTCTCTGCAACATCGCGTGGCAGTTGGGGACAGTGCCTCTGGATTGGTAGACCGGGGTGGTGGTCCCTCTCTTTAAGAAGGGGGATCAGAGGGTGTGCTCCAATCACAGAGGGATCACACTCCTAAGCCTCCCTGGGTGCTGGAGAGGAGGATCCGGCCGCTAGTCGAACCTCGGATTCAGGAGGAACAATGCGGTTTTCATCCCGGTCGCGGCACACTGGACCAGCTCTATATTCTTCATCGGGTGCTCGAGGGTTCGTGGGAGTTTGCCCAATCAGTCCACATGTGCTCTGTGGATCTGGAGAAGGCGTTCGACCGTCTCCCTCATGGTGCCCTGTGGGGGGTGCTCCGGGAGTATGGGGTTCGGGGCCCTTTGCTAAGGGCTGTCCGTTCCCTGTATGACCACAGCAGGAGTCTGGTTCGCATTGCTGGCAGTAAGTCAGACCTGTTCCCAGTGCATGTTGGTCTCCGCCAGGGCTGCCCTTTGTCACCTGTTCATTACTTTTATGGACAGAATCTCTCGGTGCAGCCAGGGACCGGAGGGGGTCCGATTTGGGAACCTCAGGATTTCATCTCTGCTGTTTGCAGATGATGTTGTTCTGTTGGCTTCATCAAATGAGGACCTTCAGCGTGCACTGGGGCGGTTTGCAGCCGAACGTGAAGCGGCCGGGATGAAGATCAGCACCTCCAAATCTGAGGCCATGGTTCTCCACCGGAAAAAGGTGGTTTCCCCTCTCTGGGTCGGTGTAGAGTCCTTGCCTCAAGTGGAGGAGTTCAAGTATCTCTGGGTCTTGTTCACGAGTGAGGGTAGGATGGAGCATGAGATTGATAGACGGATCGGTGCGGCGTCAGCAGTGATGCGGTCGCTGTATCGGACTGTTGTGGTGAAGAGGGAGCTGAGTCGGGGGGCAAAGCTCTCAATTTACCGATCGATCAACGTTCCTACCCTCACCTATGGTCATGAGATTTGGGTAATGACTGAAAGAACAAGATCGCGGATACAGGCGGCCGAAATGAGTTTATTTCGCAGGGTGGCTGGGCGCACCCTTCAAGATAGGGTGAGAAGCTCAGTCACTCGGGAGGAGCTCAGAGTAGAGTCTCTGCTCCTTCACGTCGATGGGGAGCCAGCTGAAGTGGCTCGGTCAGGTTGTCTGTAACCCCAGACTGAGAGAGAGAGAAAAGAAAGAAGAAAAAATAGTAATGATTAAAAATAAATAAATAAATAAATAAAAATCAAATCTCAGAGTTTAGTGGCACCATGTGACTATCCATGACAGCTTACAAAAACATCTTAGTTTTGATTGATTGTCAATCTTTAGGACGTGACCATTGACACACAGAAAGTTAGCACAAGTTAAAATAATCAAATAGATAAATGCTGCTGACTAAAACTGTAAATCTACGAATGTAAAAGTGGTGGCCTGGTGGTTAAGGATGCTGAGCTTGCAATTGGAGGGTTCCCGGTTTGAATCTCATCTGGGAGGTTGAGCAGTTCCTCAGGCACCGCAGCATGGCTGACCACCACTAAATGGGGTAAATGCATACAACAAATTGTGTATGCAATGTGTAACAACATACTGTAATTGGACACACAAACATCTCAAATCTGGTCAATTAGACTTTATAAAAGATTGAAAATGTATTACAGTATTATAAGTATTATAAGTATTATATTATCAAGTCCATGTACCATCTACCAAAAAATAATTAATAAATATTTGTGCAGGTTTTTAAAAACTGCAAAAAAACACTTTTTTTAATGAAAATGTGATGAATTATTGAATAAAGAAAGCATTGTTTAACAATTTTTAATATAGACCCTCCAAAATAAAGGTCGCATAGAGTGGGGACCCTCCAAAATAAAGGTCCCTGAGAGCGGGGACCCTCCAAAATAAAGGTTGCATAGAGTGGGGCCCTCCAAAATAAAGGTTGCATAGAGTGGGGCCCTCCAAAATAAAGGTCACATAGAGTAGGACCCTTCAAAATAAAGGTCCCAGAGAGCGGGGACCCTCCAGAATAAAGGTTGCATAGAGTGGGGCCCTCCAAAATAAAGGTTGCATAGAGTGGGGACCCTCCAAAATAAAAGTTGCATAGATTGGGGACCCTCCAAAATAAAGGTCCCAGAGAGCGGTGACCGTCCAAAATAAAGGTCGCATAGAGTGGGGACCATCCAAAATAAAGGTCCCTGAGAGCGGGGACCCTCCAAAATAAAGGTTGCATAGAGTGGGGCCCTCCAAAATAAAGGTCGCATAGAGTGGGACCCTTCAAAATAAAGGTCCTAGAGAGTGGGGACCCTCCAGAATAAAGGTTGCATAGAGTGGGGCCCTCCAAAATAAAGGTTGCATAGAGTGGGGACCCTCCAAAATAAAGGTTGCATAGATTGGGGACCCTCCAAAATAAAGGTCGCATAGAGTGGGGACCCTCCAGAATAAAGGTCCCAGAGAGCGGGGACCCTCCAAACTAAAGGTCGCATAGAGTGGGGACCCTCCAGAATAAAGGTCCCTGAGAGCGGGGACCCTCCAAAATAAAGGTTGCATAGAGTGGGGACCCTCCAAAATAAAAGATGCATAGAGTGGGGACCCTCCAAAATAAATGTCCAAGAGAGCAGGGATTCTCCAAAATAAAGGTTGCATAGAGTAGGGACCCTCCAAAATAAAAGATGCATAGAGTGGGGACCCTCCAAAATAAATGTCCAAGAGAGCAGGGATTCTCCAAAATAAAGGTCCCAGAGAGCTCGGGGACCCACCAAAATAAAGGTCCCAGAGAGCAGGGACCCTCCAAAATAAAGGTTGCATAAAGTGGGCACCCTCCAAAATAATGATCCCGGAGAGCTCGGGGACCCTCCAAAATAAAGATCCCGGAGAGCTCGGGGACCCTCCAAAATAAAGGTTCCAAAGAGCGGGGACCCTCCAAAATAAAAGTCCCAGAGAGCGGGGACCCTCCAAAATAAAGATCCCAGAGAGCGGGGACCCTCCAAAATAAAGGTCCCTGAGAGCGGGGACCCTCCAAAATAAAGGTCGCATAGAGTTGGGACCCTCCAAAATAAAGGTCGCATAGAGTAGGGACCATCCAAAATAAAGGTCCCAGAGACCGGGGACCTTTCAAAATAAAAGTTGCATAGAGTAGGGACCCTCCAAAATAAAGGTCCCTGAGAGTGGGGACCCTCCAAAATAAAGGTCGCATAGAGTGGGGACCATCCAAAATAAATGTCCCAGAGAGCGGGGACCCTTCAAAATAAAGGTCCCAGAAAGCGGGGACCCTCCAAAATAAAGGTCCCAGAGAGCGGGGACCCTCCAAAATAAAGATCCCAGAGAGCGGGGACCCTCCAAAATAAAGGTCGCATAGAGTAGGGACCATCCAAAATAAAGGTCCCAGAGAGCGGGGACCTTTCAAAATAAAAGTTGCATAGAGTAGGGACCCTCCAAAATAAAGGTCCCTGAGAGCGGGGACCCTCCAAAATAAAGGTCGCATAGAGTGGGGACCATCCAAAATAAATGTCCCAGAGAGCGGGGACCCTTCAAAATAAAGGTCCCAGAAAGCGGGGACCCTCCAAAATAAAGGTCCCAGAGAGTGAGGACCCTCCAAAATAAAGGTTCCATAGAGCAGGGACCCCCACTGTATCTGAAGGTGGTTGAACACAGACATGAACATTGAAGAACAGTCATGTGGAGACAGGACCATCTATAAGGGGGAATAAAGGAGAGATTTTTGGGGTCCATCCATAAAGTCAGTAAAATGATGGTCTATTGTTCTATGAATCTGTGATAACCACATTTATTTATTCATCTGAATAATATCCACTGTTATCCAGGAACGTTTATTATTATTATTATAATCATCTTAAAGATGGAAATCCTGGTTTTAATCACTAATAAAATGGTTTAAAGTGAATAAAAATGGTGGAAAAGGAGGTGAAATGGGATTTTAAAAACTACAGAAAATGGTTAAAAGTTGTAAACAGACACACACACACACAGACACACACACAGACACACACAGACACACACACACACAGACACACACGCACACACACACACAGACACACACACACACATAGACACACACACACGCACACACAGACACATAGACACACACACAAACACACACACACACACAAACACACACGCACACACACACACAGACACACACACACACAAACACACACACAAACACACACACAAACACAGACAGACACACACACACACACACAGACACACACACACATACAGACACAAACACACACACACATACAGACACACACACAAACACACACACACACACACACACACACATACAGACACACACACACACACACGCACACACACAAATATTCTCAGTTTCCCAGTGTCTCGTGACCCCAAATGGGGTGCTGACCCCAAGGTTCAGAACCCCTGGAATAACTAACAGTCATTTTTGAAAAAATTAAAATAAAACAACGTCTGAATATTTACATTTTAATTTTTACGTGTGTGGACACTTTGTGTAGTTGTGTTTCATCATTTTTCATTGTTGTTTAAACTGTGTTTCCTTTATGTGTAAATGTTTGTTGTAATAAACATTAAAAGACTTTTTGTTTGACTTCCGTGTTGAAAAAAGATCCTGACGTTGTGAAGTAAAATGGTGCCAAAGCAACAGGTGATCCTGGATCCCGGGCAGAAACTGGACTGACAGCACCGACAGCCAATCACCTGGCGTGGATTGGGCCGGTCTAACCAATCACAGGCCTCTGTAGTGTCCGTGTGGGCGGGGCTCCAGCACTCGCTCTCACAGCAGCGACGGATTCACTCGGGACGTCGAGCTCCACTGGGAAAGCCTCTTTAGCCGTTTTTCTGTCCTTTTTACTCCAAATAAACGATCGTTGGCTGCATCGGAGACTCTGTGGATGGGACTGCGGGACTTTTGGCAGCGGGTGAGCGGATATCCGGTCCACGGTAAGCGTTCGTGGCCTGTGGGGAACTCCTGTTTACCTGCTGCGGTGATGTTAGCAGCGAATCTAAAAGTGGCTTTAAAACCACCATTATCACCACATTAAAGCCTGTAACAGGCTCATAGGTGGAACATCACTGCTGTGTTCACACAACACCAAACTTTAACTCTCGCCTCTGCATAAAACAGACATTTTGTGCGGCAGAAAAGGCAGAATAATGGACGTTTGGCAGCTTTACAGCAAAGGTGATCCATCAGCTCTGAACATGAACAAGCAGTTCTAACGTCAAAGTGCTTTATTTGAGGGCCAGGGCCACATTACTGCTGTTTACTGCCCCAAAATAACTAATTATCACGATTAGTACTGGGCTTTTCAAACTTGGGATCGTGACCCCATGTGCGGTCGCCTGAAAAGAAAATAGGGTCGCCAGTAATGTAATAATAATAATAATAACAAAAACACTTATTCAAATGATATTTTTCAATAATAAAAAAAAGATTAATTTTTTAAATGCAGCAGTGTCCTTAGAGCAGGGTTTTGTCAGAGGTAGATAAACAGTGCAGCTGTGTAGCTCAATGAGCTAAAAATTATTATTATTTTTCAAATTAAAACACCACACAATCTCAAACTAAATTTCTATACTTTCACTTTTTCAAATGTAAATGTAGTGAAAATAAATATCTGAGCTGGTGCATGTTGTCGCTACTGTTATTAACCAGCGTGTTAGACCAAAGTTAACTAGCACTGCTTGTTTATTCATCTGGATTTATGTTGTTTAAATCTAAAGCTTTCGTGGCTGATTCATGGACTTTAAAGTGTAAACGTAGATTCTCAGGATGTTTGACTTTCTAAAAACAGAATAATAATAAGATAAGAGAGAGATGTGAAGTGAGAACATTGGAAGGAAGTGACGGTAATAAAACACGTGACGGTGTGGAAACTGTGATAAGACATCAAGCGACGCAAATTTCAACTTTTCAAGCAACAACTCCCCCGGCCGTCACTGTGTGTAGAACTGTGGCTGCACTGAGAGGGCTGTACACTTCCTACTGGGGCCAAATGAAAGTGGAATAGTATTTAAAACCACACCATGGACCATGTGACCTTCAGAGTTGATTTATATGAGTTATTATAAATGATTGTTCAGACTAATGTACAGCACTGACAGTATCAATGCTCCTAGTGGGGCTCCCCTCTGGAAATACTGACTATGTACCTTTGGAGAGACGGACCATCTTTGGGCAGGTCACGTGACCTGGAGAATGTATCACTTTACGACAGTCATGTGACCACAGGCTCTGATATACTCATGGAGCTAAAGATTTTACAGCATTTTTTCTGCCTGTTCGACTCCTGGTCATGGTTGAAGCAAGCAAAACGTTTAAAACTGCTGAAGGAGGAGGCTAAAAACACACCGCCGAGACCCGGCCCTCTCCACCGCCCGGCGCTGGACACCACCTCACACACGCCAGGTCGCCCGTCCCCAGTCTGCCCCGACTCTGGCCGCCGCGCCGACCCCCGGCGACGAGGCTAGGGAGTAGAGGGGAGTGCCACCGACGCAGCGAGGAGGGCCGAGCGCCGGGCCTCTGGTGGCAGATGCCCCTCATGGCGTGAACCCAGCCCGACTGACCCAGCTCTTAGCGTAGGGCTGATCTAATTGCGATTTTTTTTCCCTCAATATTGCGATTGCGATTTAATATGCATTTATTTTATCAAGGGCCTCTTGTCATGTATTTTTCAATGAACACAACCTGTTTCATAATAAACTATTTCAGCTTTATTTAAACTTTAAATAAATATGAAATGTACAGATTACAACAATAAAACAAACAAATCTGTGGCTTTACCTCTTTAACATTAGGGATGGGTATTCTACTATACTAATACTATTACTAGGGATGCACTGAATATATTCGGCCAAATATTGCAAAAACAATAGCTGTGGACGGAGCTGAACATTGTTTTTCACGAGGAATGGCTCATCTACCTTCTATATGTCTGTGCTCAGAGCTGTATACACGTTATGGACGTGATTAGAGGGAGATATATCATCAAACATCACCATTGTTTCCTACACTACACCAGGTCTCACTGCATAGACTGGTGTAGCATTAGCATGGAGTGCTAACAGCTGGTGTGTGTAAACAATGGGCGTGGCTCCAAGCAGTGACTCCCATCACGATCAGCAGCAGAAAAAGTAGTGTAGTTTGTATTTACATATATGGTAATAAAGTATAATATATATTCTATATTAAACAGCAGTGTTTGTTTTAGCTGTTAGATAGTTGGAGAGGGAGGAGCTAACATTCTAGGAGGCGTGTTAGGTGACGTCACCTGCCAACGTGGGTAAAATCCAACTGTCCTGTTTAAATCTGACTTTTTATAAAATATGTAATAACAAGAGAGGAAACATAACTTTTTACACTTTGTTTCTCTGAATGAGGCTAAATGATGTTTATCACTGTAGATAAACCATTAGAAAGTCATTTATTATCATACCTCACCTTTAATGTACTTTAGATTTTTTATGGAATGTTTGTTTTGTTTTATTTAAAGGGTTTATATAAATGATAAACTTTGTTGTGTTTTTTTATGAAAAGCAAAGGTTACTGAAATATTTAAAAAAAATGTCAGAATATTCAATAAACATTTACTTTCTTTAAAAAACATGTCTACAAATGTATTCTAGGCTATTTATGCGCTATTAAAAAAATAGTGAAAAATTTAACAACCGTATTCAATATTCGGAATTTGGTGTTATTCAGTATTTGGTCATTTCGGTGCATCCCTAACTCTTACCGATCCTGTACTTTATCAATACAATTATTGATACCTTACTTTTTTTAAATCAATGGGGAAAAAAAACAAAATTACAAAAAAAACCCCAAATGAACATCTTTATTTTTGAACATTTTTAACAATGTCACACAAAATAAATGAAAAATACAAAATAAATAGTTCTAAATAAAACACTATAAATGTATAAATAAAACAGTAAAAAATACCGTATAAATAACTTATTTATATTAATAAAACACTAAACCAACTATCTAAACAATACAAATATTCAAATCAATCATATCAAACATAACTTAATAATATAAAATAGTGATAAAGTAGAATTATTGAGCTGTTCCTCTGATGCTGCTGCTGCACTGACTCGTAACAACAAAACTAAATATGTTGATTTATCCCTATTTTAACATATTAACTCATAACGTTGTAGTTGTTAGATAATATATGATCATAAGTCACTACTCCAACTGAACGTTACCGGCAGCCGAGGCACGGTAACGGTTGATGAGAGGGGAAGCCTACGCGGCCTAGGACGCTACGCTGAGACCACCCAGTGACCCATGAAGCAGTGGGTTTTCCTGTCAGTGCTCACCACCACTGGAGCAGACGGAGGCGGAGCAACAGAAGACATACCTGCACATTTTCGTGAAAAAGCAGAAAAGGTTTTTGAAAAAAAAATCAATACTGAGCTCGAGCATATCGATAATCGATTATGCGGAAAAATATCGCAATATATCACTGTATCGAGATATCGTTACTCCTAATTTCTTTGGCTGAAAACAATAAGTGTGTAGATTGCGTCCACAGACACGCCTACTCATGAAGCGAGGAGAACGCTGTCTACAGTAGCCCCTCCCATCAGTCAGCTCCACATGTGGTTTCTGAGGGTGTGCTCACAGTGACAACCAGGGCCGTTCCTAACCAGCTCTGTGCATGTGTGAAACCATGGGGGGCCATTGTCTGGCCTGCGTAGGTGTGAACTGCACCACAGGGGGGTTAACGGCCCGATGGTCCTGCTAGAAGAGGTGGTCCAAACAGCGTGCCAGATTGGCACGGTTTTCCGCGCATGCGCGCACACAACTCGACGCGACCCGTGCGCAAAATGTGATGACGTTGGTACCGCGCGACGCTTTACGGCACATAAACATCTGCATTCCACAATGATAGCGGTGTCAGAAGTGGTAGTTAGCTGATGAAAAGTTCAGAGTTGGCGTTTCCTGATATATATGAACAACACCACAGAGAACTCATGGAGGAAGAGGACAACATGACCGTCAGGACTTCTCTTTGTTCAGCCGACAGTGGGACAGTAACGGAGTGTAGCAGCTCATCATCAGGTCTATCCGGTTATTTCCGAGGGTATAAATATACATATAAACACATATTACTGGTATATTAACCCATATAAACCAGAAAATATGGAAATGGGACATTTTACTGCTGCAAATGTGTAACATATTACTGGTATTTTGTGGACAGGACACATGTGGTTGGCTATTATATAACCCAGAAAAAAATGGAAATGGGACATTGTACTGCTGCTAATGTATAAATAATATAAATATATATATATATATGGTGTTTCAGTGTTCTGGGACACATACTCACTAACTCTGTAGAATGAAAACAAAGTGTAGTGTATTAATTTATTCATCTAAATGTAACCATAAACAGAACATCACAAATACAGCCCAAATAAATGAAATATCTGAAAGAAAGGTAATAATTTTCCAAACAAAAATCAATAAGCCAGAAATAAAGTGCAACCTTTTGCAAAATGTAACATGAACCTTAAAAACAAAACATTTAAACATTGGAAGTACAAGGATGGGAATATTATGACAGCAGAACCTGGAACAAGACTGTAAACTATTTATTTAAAGAGCAACTTATTATCTTTCATAAACTGGTGGAATTTCTCCGATAGAACAAATATGAGCAGAGTTAGTCATTTAAATTAACGTGATGCGTTCAGGGGCCCTTGGAAACCCAGTCCGTGAAAAGAGCACGTGTCTGGGTAAATCTTGGTTTATAGTTACCCTACGCAACAGAAAATATGAAATGAACAGAATGTACTGTCAACAACAAACCCAGAGTCGCTTAATGGTGACGTAACGCCATACGTGTGTCATAAATTAACGTGATGATGTGTTTCTCTGTGGGAACCGAGTTGAGCTGGTGATCACGTCCGTTCTACCGTGTCAGGGAGGGGGTACAGGGAGGGGGGGATTCCTGCTGTGAGCTTGGAACGGCCCCAGTTACCAGTGTGAGTTCACCCTTAAGGAGGACTGACAGGCAGCACAGCTGTATCAATGTTTGTCTGAGGCGTGAGGATTAACGCCACCTTAAAAATACCGTAAACAGGACCGATAAGGATGGAGCTTGTTGGTCCAAAATACATCAAAAATTGCAGCTTTTGCGATTAGGCGTGGGCCGATCATATATTGTCCCACTAACTATTAACCACTAATATAACAATAACATATCATAATAATGCAAGTACACCTTTCAAATACAACCAACTTGTATTTCTCATTAGTATTTTTTTACCATTGTAATTGGAATGTCAAGAACTTTTAAATATTTTAAACAACTAAAATAAAATAGACTCTTAGTCTATGTTAAGAAAAAAATTGCACTTTAATAAAAATCACAAACAAAAACAATTAAATAGATTCTGTCTCAAATATAAAACCACGCAACCAAAGCAATCAATAAAATAGTTTATCAAGTCTCTCTTAAAAAACTAAATTACAGTTATAATAAATACGAAACATTGAGACACAGAGGTATATAATATAGTTGTACATTCATTAACAGGTAACACTTCTAATCCAGTTAGAACCTTTGTAAACAACAATGCTAGTGGCCCCGCCCCCTCCTGTTTCATTCTGTTCTGTTTTCATTCAGTCTTAAACCAAACAGAATGGATCAAATAGTTTCTAGTTTACTGTAGAACAAACATGTTCAGGTGCTGAGCGTGAACCTACTTCATCATCCAGTCTGTTTGGAGGCTAAAGATGAGGAAAAGTAAATAGACTTAGCATGGATGCTAACCCTGCTCAGCATCTTCTCTCCTACTTCTGATCACACTGCTTACACCACAATGTGATATGATGGATGTTTTTCTCTCTCACAGTTAAAGTGAACCTATGATGAACATTACACACCTCATCTTTTTCACTCTCACAATCAATGGCTGCTAAATGCTTTTATCGCACTGTATATTATTATGCTTTAAATCTGGGATATCAAACATAGAAATCCAGCTTAAGTCACACAGTGTACATGATGTAATTATTTTATTAAATATCCATTGTTTAGTAGAGATGTAACGATTAATCGTAAGGCAGTTAAAAATCGATTCATAGGTATCACGGTTGATATCGATTTTCTGACAATTGAATCGCAGTACCTTTTTTAACCAGCAGTGGGCGCTATCCACAAGTGTTGGCGGCGGGTGGAGTCTGCTAATACTTTCTTTCTGGCTGCCTTCTACTCTTAAACATGTTAATAAATGATTCCTTACCCCTTTAGCACCGAAAGAATATCTGTAATATTACTTGAATATCTGTAAAAGTCACGTTTTTCTATTAGCTCTGTCTGCTAGCATAGCATCTCTTCTTCACTGCAAGATATCTGCATGCCAACCGACCACTGGGTTACCAGCGCCCTCTGCTGGTCTAAACAAATATGACGTAAATCAGTGCAATGACGTTTTTTTTTTTTTAAAGTCCAATTGTTAAGGCACAAAATACATTTTCAGTTGCATTTTTAAAAGAAAAAGAACTATTATGCAGTTTTGCATTGTTTATTATAGAACCAGAATTTAAATTAATGGCTTCATTTTCATTTGTATTATTCCTTTATTTATTTAATTCAAGATTTATTTTTAGTTAAATTGCATTGTTTTGAATAGTTTATCAAGGAATTCTTTTGACAATGAAAAATAAAAGGAAAATAATACAGTATTTTCTAGTTTTTTTCCCAAAAAAAAAATTGTCTACAGTCCAATTTTGTAAAGGAAAAAATCGTCAGAGAATCGTATCGTGAACCCAGTATCGTGAATCGAATCGTATCGGGAGTTGAGTGAATCGTTACATCCCTATTGTTTAGTGATCACACAAAACCAAGTAAAAAATAAACCATTTCACCCTGTTTATTTACAGCAGGGATTAAAAACTGTATCACAGCGAGGCCACAAAAAGGGCATCAATTCAAGGCAAATTTGTATTTGGCAATTTGAAAAAATTGGCAAAAATGACAACCTGTATTTGGATATGTTGATAAGTTCTTTTTACTAATTAATTGAAAGTAATAATGCAGGAAAAAAACAGAAAACTAACTTTGACCTTAAATATGACATTGAGCAAAAGTCAAGGTCACACACTGAAAGGAAATGTTGTTCAATGGTACCAGTCTGAGCACTGGATCTGAATTTTTGGCCAAGTTATGGAGAAAAAAGTGTTTTTTAGTTTTGTTGTGACGTCATGAACTTTGACCCCTACTGATCTTTTTACTGGTAGGTCGTACAGCTTCAGTTAAAGAAATAGAATTCTACACTTGAGATGAGCTTTTCATAAATGTAAGCATCAAACTTGTACAATAATTATTCATAGATATGGAAAATTATGTTTTTTGACGCTTGACACGTCCTTGACCTTGACCATGACATTTTGGCTCCAAAAAAGGTCGACTGCACATCCTGACATTTCCCCTATGAGATGATATACGTGTGTGTGTGTGTGTGTGTGTGTGTGTGTGTGTGTGTGTGTGTGTGTGTGTGTGTGTGTGTGTGTGTGTGTGTGTGTGTGTGTGTGTGTGTGTGTGTGTGTGTGTGTGTGTGTGTGTGTGTGTGTGTGTGTGTGTGTGGTGTGTGCGTGCGCGCGCGCACGCGCGTGCGTGCGTGTTAACATTTCTGTGCACGGGACTTTTTGAACACATTAAGGGTTCTATTCTCCCGTCTGGACTTAAGCTCACCTACAGTTACGCGCTTCTCTCCTGCGCGTATTCTCCGGTCCAGGTTCCTGACACGCCCACCACGCGTAAGTAGAGCAAAAACGCGTATGTATGAATGAAGGCGGGGCTGAAGGAAAGGTGATGTCATTTTTTTTGGGCTGTACGCTTGTAAACGTCATTGATATCTTTGAAAATGATAAAGTTCACTTTTAATTTGAAACACCTTCGTTGATAAACAATGTAACAGGTTGATTTGATCAGATTATTGATCAGATCATTGATCAGATTGTTGAAGTGTGTCTGAGTCACAGTTAAAATCTCTTTCCTTAACCACCACCAGCTGATCACTAGCAATTTTTTTTCGCTATCCACACACTCTTATTCTTGTTTTTAGCCAAAAAAATGCACATTACAGTAAAACAAATGTCTATTTAATAGAGCTGCAAGATTTTGATTAAAAACCTAGTTGTGATTTTTCTGACAGATATTGGGATTTCGATTCGATTCACATTTTTAAAAATATTTTATACATTTAAATGCATATGCATTTTATTTAATTCTTTTCAAATTCTGTTTTCCACATCAATTTTTAATCAGTTTTTTTTAGAAATATGAATCATTTTTTTCAGGAAATATTAGTTTTTAACTCTTGTGAGGAAACGAAATACTAATAAATAAAAAACTCATAATTAAACAAAAATGTACGTAAAAAATAAAGTAAGATACAATTAAAAAGTAGATATAAGTTGTACTGACATGGATTATTCTGACTGCTCATTTTTAATTATTTATATCATATAAATATCTATGAGAACAGTCAATCATTTTCCCCCTCAGAGACCACTGGTTTACTGAATCTGATCAGGTTTATTGATTAAGTTTTGATCAACTTAATTTAAATTAACTTAATTTAAATGAACCTGATGACATCATTCCAGACGATTAAACAAAAATAAATGTGCAACACATCACGTGTATGAAGTGTGTGTCCCCCCCGTTTCAAAAAGGGGTGTGACCAAATTCTGTGCTGGTGCAACCAACTTGTTCAACTGGTCCCGTGCTACCACTGAAACGTTAGTGTAGAGCCATGTGTTTTAGAGTAGAAGACCATTCCACCCACCGCCTACGCTTCTGGACATCCCTGAACATGATTTACTTAAATGGCTCTAATAAACCAGACTTGATTGATTTTGTTTCAAAAGCAGCTTCTTTAATCTGAAGTGATTGTGTAATAGTTTCCATGGTGACATCTGATGTAACTGTGGCTCTGTTTTCAGGTGCTCAGTGATTAAAGCTGCTGTGAGGATGGGGAATGGACTGTCAGACCAACCTGGGTTCATCTCCAACATTCCAGGGTTCCAGTGCTTCCACATCGCCATCCTGGGCCTGGACTCAGCCGGTAAGACCACCGTCCTGTACCGGCTGCAGTTTAACGAGTTCGTCAACACCGTCCCCACCAAGGGCTTCAACTCAGAGAAGGTCAAAGTGTCATTGGGCGCCAACAGGACCGTTACCTTCCACTTCTGGGACGTGGGTGGCCAGGAGAAGCTGCGTCCGCTGTGGAAGTCGTACACGCGCTGCACGGACGGCATCATCTTTGTGGTGGACTCGGTGGACGTGGAGCGTATGGAGGAGGCCAAGACGGAGCTGCACAAGATCGCCAAGACCACGGAGAACCAGGGCGTTCCCCTGCTGGTGGTGGCCAACAAGCAGGACCTGAGGAACGCCCTGGCCCTGGAACACATAGAGAAGCTCCTGGCCCTGAAGGAGCTGGGTCCCGCCACGGCCTGGCACCTCCAGGCCACCTGCGCCATCATCGGAGATGGACTCAGAGACGGCGTCGATAAACTCCATGACATGATCCTGAAACACAGGAAAATGCTACGACAGCAGAAGAAGAAAAGATAGAAACGTTAGGTACGCTGAGTTTTATCAGTCTCACACTGAGCTTTGTGTTCAACCACTGAGGAGGACGAGGATGGCGTAAGTGATGAAGGTCACTGGAACGAGGACTTTTGAAAGGACAAAGTAGGATTTGTGGTCAATGGAACCAAAAGGATTGAAAGGTTGGATGATGATAAGTAGAAGAAGGACTTTACACTGAAGAAGAGTATTATTATCT
Organism: Gouania willdenowi; assembly: GCF_900634775.1. Taxonomy (NCBI): domain Eukaryota; kingdom Metazoa; phylum Chordata; class Actinopteri; order Blenniiformes; family Gobiesocidae; genus Gouania; species Gouania willdenowi. Next base: position 756,957 of record NW_021145162.1, read on the forward strand.
CCTGTAGATCTCCTCCAGAAGCACTTTAGATCATTACTTGGAAATAGTTCCTGACGCGTTGGGGTAGTCACAAATATTTGTGGACAAACAGTAAATCAGATCTTCCACATTAATTGTCTCTGGCTCAACGTTTTATTTTGGTAAATAAAAGATGTTGAAAGTAATGCTGCCTGCGTTTTATTTTGAAATTAGAGTTTGTTTGATAAATCCATGAAAAAAGAAACTTTTTGGATCAATATTTTAATCAGAATTTGTCATCATGTTAGGAAACATCTGTATATTTATTTAACTACTTTTCAACGAACAATATAAGAACAGGTGTGTGTGTGTGTGTGTGTGTGTGTGTGTGTGTGTGTGTGTGTGTGTGTGTGTGTGTGTGTGTGTGTGTGTGTGTGTGTGTGTGTGTGTGTGTGTGTGTGTGTGTGTGTGTGTGTGTGTGTGTGTGTGTGTGTGTGTGTGTGTGTGTGTGTGTGTGTGTGTCATAGAATTAAACCAGATAAATCACACACACTATTTTAATTTACACCCATAAATAAACCCTTTATAACACTACAGAGTACAGTATGTACACCTCTATGTACATACAACCTTCAAACACACTCATTTGGTCATAATTGACAACTGTACTTAAGCTCCTCCCACTCTATGAATACATATGGGCACTGTACTAGTAAAATAAATGTCAATTCAATGAAGTGTTTGTGTCAATACATCCAATATAACATTTCCCAGTAAAGGAACAATTCCTATCTCAGTACGTTATATAAAGTCTATAAAACATTCTAGGTGGAATATTTGAAGGATGTATTTGCAAAAAAAGAGAAATAAATGATACTGATGACCGCAGGGTGACCCCTACAATACAATAGTTTTATATTATTAATAATAATTAAAATCACATGATCATTGTTCTAAACTGCTGATTAATCAGCTACAACACCTGTAACTGTTATAAAAACACACAATGTGTAAAGACACACAGTGGTTTATCAGGCACTGCTGTAGGATGAAGTCAACGCCAGACAGTATTAAATGGGGGGCATTAGGAAAACTTCAGGGGGCACAAAAACGCTCTCCTCTGAGTCGCACACACACACCCTCGACCCCCCAAAATCTTCTGAGTGGGCGGGTCCACAACCTCCTCAGCAGTAACAGCTATAATGTAAACAAACATGTTAACGATGACGTTAGCCTGACAGTTCAGGATACATGAGGTGTGTTTGTCACATACATATATATAAATATTACTATTGAATAGTAGTTGATGACATGTAGCATTAGGGTGTTCAGCTTTATGTGCACAGTGTGCAGCAGGGCTGAAAGAAAGAAGGTCAATAATAGGAAATGAGCATTTAACGACAACCTAATGTTATATAAACACAGTTAGCTCGCTAAGCTAACATACCTCTGACCAAGTGGTCGCTATAGAAACGGGCATCAGCAGACTCTGCTCCTCCTGACCACAGACATAGGTTTAAAATCTATACTACTATCTAAAATACACAAAATATAAACATTTTGATGATTTCAGACGATAGATTCTCTAGTTTCCTGTTCTCCATCAGAATTTAGAGCTCTAGTTTTGTAGCCATGCACTAATGTGAGTGACATCACGTGAATCAACAGAGCAGGTCATAGACATATACACATTAGACCAGCTCTAGGGTACGTTCTATAGCACAAATGTAGCAGACTTCTGTCGGTACGGGATTTATTTTACTCTGTAACAGAATCTATTTCAAATGTAACAAAGTATTGTTGCATGAAACAAAATTTACTGAAGTAAAAGTAAAATTACAGATTTTAAAAAGTTCTCAAAAAAGTAGAAGTACACAAAAAAGCTACTCAATTACAGTAACAAGAATAAATGTAATTCATTACTTTCTACCCTGATATTGATTTATGACAGAATCAATGAAAACAATAAATGATGTTAAACAACTAAATAATGTTTATTATTTCCATCGCTGAGTGCTAACATAATGTGTAACATGAATAATAAATATTATGATTACATTGTTCACAGAACACTAACTTATATTTAACCAAGATGTATTCATGCTTTTCTGGATGTTTAATAAACTTTATAAAACAAATGTTTTTATATTAAAATAAAAAACATCACTTATTACAGAACATTCCAGAGAAGTATAAACCATCATCGTGTCTTCAGTGTGGAATCTAGACATGACAGTGCTAGCGGCTACGTGCTTAGCACTGAGATGGATCTGTGCATCAGTATTATGTTTATACTGGGAACTCGAGAAATGAGAACGATTCCACACGGTTTGGAGTGAGATTAAAAAGATTAACTTCATTTTCTTTTTTTTTTTGTGCGTAATTTCTTTGTAATTAATTAGCCGCAATAAAGTACCAACCCTAATATTATATATATATATATATATATATATATATATATATATATATATATATATATATATATATATATATATATATATATATATATATATAATATATATATACACACATTTTACATTTGTTTGTTAAAATGTCTAATGTATTTTTAGACATTATTTATAATGTGTTTAATATTTTCTATATTCTGAAACTGTAAATTAAACACACACACACACACATATATATATAAACAGATTTAAAAAAAAAACAATGCAAGTAGTTTAACAGCAAAATATGAATGAAATGTGTTGAACTCCTGCTTTAACGTGTCAGTGAGCTTCTTCTTCTTCTTCTTCTTCTTCTTCTTCTTCTTCTTCTTCTTCTTCTTCTTCTTCTTCTTCTTCTCCAAGAACAATAATTATGATAACTGAGCCTCTGCTCATTAACAAATGTGTGAGCAGTAGAAGAAGATTATGATGAAAATATTCACTAATCCTGATATTTGGAACTGGTTTTCTCAAAAACTGCAGGAATTTTATTTAAATATCAAATCAAATGTATGTGTGTATATATATCATACAGTGAAAAGAAGTAAAAAGTGACAATAATAGGTCAACATATGTGACATTAGGTGTAAAAGTGATAGAAAGGGTTTATAAGTGATGAACATGTCTGGAAAGTGTAAAAAATGTGTAAAAAAGTCATTAAAATATGATGTAGAAGTGTCAGAAATGGAGTAGTTTAGCAAAAATACATTAAAAGGAGCAAAAATATGGGAAGAAAAAGTGATGAAAATAGATTAAAATAAGAATTGTTTAGAAAAAGGCAAAAATGGGCTCAAATTGTTCCTAAAATATTCTGTTTCTTGAAGGTATCTGGTGACCCTCTCCCAGTGTCTCATGACCCCAAATGGGTTCCTGACCCCAAGGTTGAGAACCACTGGTGTAACAGAGAACAGGAAGTGTAAACTTATTTCCAGTAAAGGCTTCAACTTGTGTTGATTCCCAGAGGAATCTTTAGGGCGTGGCACTCGTTCAGGTGTGTGCGTCCCCTGACCTGAGGGCATGCACACACACGTGCACACACACGTGCACAGACACGTGGAGAATCCACCACATCTAACGTGTTCTTTTAAAACACCTGAGCTGCCTCAGAGCGACTGATCTATGATAGATCTGCAGGTAAATGTCACGACAGGTTCCCTTTAAACAAATATCTGGTTTTGTGTGTAAAACAGATCAAACACAATAAATTAAAAGTTATGTAGGAGCTTCACTCATTTCTACACACACGCACACGCACGCACGCACACACACACTTACTATTGTGCCTGTAAAATGTGTCTTTGGTGCTGGATTAGACAGTGGTTAGCCTAAAATTAGCTTGGAGTTAGCATGCGATTAGCCTGGGTTTATTTTGGGATTCGCCTGGGATTTGTTTGGGATTAGCCTGTGGTTAACCTGTGCTCCAACCTACTGTGTGTTTACACTGCATGATGCTAGCTCTGCTATTATGGAGTTGTAGGCACAGGAAAATGAAAATAATTTCTAGCTTTGGTAAGAGATGTGCACGATAACAAAAATTTAGAGATCAAAAAAAGTGAGATGAAATATGAACCAAATCCTCCATGAAGCTGTTAATGTGCTTTCAATCAATCACATATCTTTGAGTTAGCTTAGCATGTAGCGACAAGTCCCTCATGTTTGGGTTAGCTTAGCATCTAGCAACCACTCCCACATGTTTAGGTTTGCTTAGCATGTAGCGTCAAGTCCCTCATGTTTGGGTTAGCTTAGCATGTAGCAACCACTCCCACATATTTTTGGTTAGCTTAGCATGTAGCAACCAATCCCACATGTTTGGGTTAGCTTAGCATGTAGTGACAAGTCCCTCATGTTTGGGTTAGCTTAACATGTAGCGACAAGTCCCTCATGTTTGGGTTAGCTTAGCATGTAGCAACAAGTCCCTCATGTTTGGGTTAGCTTAGCATGTAGCAACAAGTCCCTCATGTTTGGGTTAGCTTAGCATGTAGCGACAAGTCCCTCATGTTTAGGTTAGCTTAGCACGTAGCAACCACTCCCACATGTTTGGGTTAGCTTAGCATGTAGCAACAAGTCCCTCAAGTTTGGGTTAGCTTAGCATGTAGCAACCACTCCCACATGTTTGGGTTAACTTAGCATGTAGCGACAAGTCCCTCATGTTTGGGTTAGCTTAGCATGTAGCAACCAATCCCACATGTTTGGGTTAGCTTAGCATGTAGCGACAAGTCCCTCATGTTTGGGTTAGCTTAGCATGTAGCAACAAGTCCCTCATGTTTGGGTTAGCTTAGCATGTAGCGACAAGTCCCTCATGTTTGGGTTAGCTTAGCATGTAGCGACAAGTCCCTCATGTTTGGGTTAGCTTAGCATGTTTGTATGGTGAAGAGAACTCAACTGAAAAAACAACTGATAGTTAAAAAAAAAAAAGAAAACAAAGTGTGGGGGGCAAAATTATTAGTTCATATATTTTAATCCTTAAGCCTTGGGTAACTTTCCATTGTGTGATTTTCATGTCTTAAACTTTGCTGGGTCAAACTGCCTTGTCAAAAGCACACGATATCTCCCCAAAACAATAAATGCACAAGGACGCATAGGCACTCTGTGTGCGCACTCACATGTTCACACAGTCACATGTCACACACACACGCCATACACATTCATTCACACACACAAACACATAAACGCACACTCCTCCGTCTCTATGACAACCGGCAGATAACAGAACTGGTTGTTTAGACCCAAAGAACAAACTGTCTTTTCTTTTTCACCCTCTGTCCTCACCTCCTCCCTCTGCCTCTATCTCTATCTCCTGGGGGGAGGAGGGAGGGGGACTGAGGGGAATATACGTGTTGGATCAGAACTGTGTCTCACTCAATCATCGGACCTCCGGGCGGGACGGTCACTTCTTTGTTCCATCTTGTACTTTTTTTCTTAGTTTAGAATAAACTTTTTTTTATATAAAATCATCAATGCTTCTCCTGGACTCCATCATTCAACCAGAGCAATAAATCATGTCTCCAAATGAGGTCAACCGTAAATTCAGCCGTAACAAAAGGGAACATATTTTGTTGTAAATATTGTTTAAAGTTTCCTTAAATTTGTTCAACTGAAACATTTGTGTTAAAAGTAAAATAAGTAAGATAAATAATGAGGCTAATGTAGAGGAATGTATTGAAACCCCAGAAGATAAAGTTAAAATGGAGGATGAAACAGTAAAAAACAAACGTATAGTCAGTTAATAGAAAAGACACTTTGTGCTAAAAATAGTGATTTAGAAAAAAACAAGAAAATTACAAAAAGTAAATAATATAAAAGACACACTTACAGGTCTTATCTCACACCCAGGATTTAAACCTGAAGTAAAAGGTACTTTTCATAAATATAAGGACATTATAAATGAAGTAAAAGATGTACATAATTATCTCCTGGAGTTTTTGTCAGATATGGAAAAAGAAAAGAATGAAATATGGAGACAATGTCAGAATTCTACAGAATTTTGTAGAAGTTCCACAGTGATGATGTCATCAGTCCAAGCCGGGAGCAAATAACATTTTCAAGGGGGCGCTATTGAGTCATTTTACCATTTATGTGCAATTCCCCCAAAATATCCCATTTTTCGCCAGTCCTAATATGCGTACACATTTTTAATGTGTTTATGCCTCAAAAATGCGTTAATTTTCTCTATAAGAAAAAATGATAATAACGAGGTGCATTACAACAGGTCTACGCACCGTTGTGCTCAGGCACTAATTACTATTTCCATGTAAACATTAAGCAGAAAAATAATTCTGAATTAAAGAACATCATGTAATTGTGGCCACTGTGATAAAGGACAGGAACAGATCTATTCTTAATACGTCTATAACAGGACAGTCTGATTCTATTTGAATGTGTGGGTGCGTTTGTTTTGCTGCCACACAGCTGCCCTCAGCTGTCCTGGGAGGGGTGGGCACTCCTTCATTCTTCCCATTTCTCTGCCGTACCCCCCCCCCCCCCCCCCCCCCACACACACACACACACACACACACACACACACCCACACACACGTTCTGCAGCACAGGAACAAAGAACGTGGCATTAATGAAGCTTCTATTATCAAATAAATGAATAAATACACTTTCCTTACAGTTTCATTTCTGTGTTTTTCACTATTTCTTCATCATCACACATGACCCATCATTCACTACGATCAGCTATATTATTATTATTATTATTATAATAATAATAATAATAATAATAATAATAATAATAATAATAATAATAATAATAATAATAAGGTAACTTAAAGGAGACCTCTAAATAATAACTGCTTTAGTGGATGTAAATTAAGGAGAAAATATCAGTTTCGACTTATATCTATAATTAGATTTAATTAATTATTTTAATTTACATTTAATTAATTAGTGAATATGATCAAATTTGAATAAGTGTGTGCGTGTGCGTATGTGTGTGTGTGCGTATGATTGTGTGTGTGCGTGTGTGTGTGTGTGTGTGTGTGTGTGTGTGTGCGCATGTGTGTGTGTGTGCATATGATTGTGTGTGTGTGTGTGTGTGTGTGTGCATGTGTGTGTGTGTGCATATGATTGTGTGTGTGTGTGTGTGTGTGTGTGTGTGTGTGTGCGCGTATGTGTGTGTGCGTATGATTGTGTGTGTGTGTGTGTGTGTGTGTGTGTGTGTGTGTGTGTGTGTGTGTGTGTGTGCGCGTATGTGTGTGTGCGTATGATTGTGTGTGTGTGCGTGTGTGTGCATATGATTGTGTGTGTGTCAGTTACAGATGGGATCAAATCCTAAAAAGATGAACTATTTTGGATCCACAGTAACAAACACATAAATACAGCACGTCAACAGGAAAAATGTAATTCTAATTCTGGACAGTTTTGATAATAATCCCCCCGATGGATTAAAGTCATTGTAATAAATGAAAAGCTGAATTATTCACACTGAGAACTGCAGGTCCCACTTTGTTCATTTCCTGTTCAATCAGACGCTCTGATGGCTTCTCAGAAGTCGTTAAACATCATCTTCCTCCATCATCAGCCTTTCATCCAACCATACATTCACTACGTTTACTGACAGATATACACACATGGACCCTAAAGGACATGCACAGAAACATACACATAACAACAATAAAAACACACAATAATAAAAACCAGAAAACAGAAAATGATAGACAGATAAAGAAAACTATTGTAAAAACACACAAAATAACCACAAAAGGACTAATAAAACACAACAAAAGCACAAAATGATGACAAAAAAACATAAAATACAGGAAAGGAGAACAAAACATACAGTGGACCTGGACTGGTCCATGCTTTTATCTCCAGCAGACTGGACTATTGTAATGGTCTTCATCAAACATCTACAGCTGGTTCAGAACGCTGCAGCTCAGGTCTGAACCAGAACAAAGAGGTCAGAACACATTACACTGGCTCCCAGTCAGCCTCAGAGGAGACTGTAAAGTTCTGCTGCTGGTTATAAATGTGTGAATGGGTTTGGTCCAGAATACATCAGTGACATGTTAGTCAGGTATGAACCCAGCAGGTCTCTGAGATCTATGGACACAGGTCAGATAGTGGAGCCCAGAGCTCACAGTAACCATGGTGATGCTGTGTTTAGTTGTTATGCTGCAAAGAAGTGGAACAAACTGCAGCAGAGCTGAAGTCAGCATCACATGTGAACATTTTTAAATCAGTCTCTACTTCGTATGATTGAGAGATATTTTTGGTCATGTTGATGATGTCATGTGTTTGTTGATGATTTTAAATGTTCCTTGTGTATGAAATGCACGATACAAATATATTTTCCTTTCATTACATACAGTAGCAGGATCTCAACACCTCACATTAAACCAAACTCAGCTCAGGGGATTTTAAAAGTTTAAGCTGAGAGTCTGACTTAGTTAATCCTGGGTTCTTAAGTGGAACAAAAGACAAAAACATTTGATTATTTCCCATGGAATATTAAACAAACAAAACAAAGCAAAATGACACTAAAAACACACAAACTCTTTGTAGTTTTCTGTTAATGCTCTGATTGGTCGATATTCTAAGGCTAACATGAATGTTGATCATGTGATCCTCAGGCAGTCACATGGTTGAGGCCCCGCCCCCTGTGATAAAGCTGATCCCTGTCCTTGTTTTATGATCATAATGTTTTCTTCTTCTACTACTCAGACACGTGATCCTCAGAGGTCAAAGGTCACATGGTCCCTGAGCTGCTCAATAATTGGTTTAGGAGGATATACCACACACAGAGGTTTAATATTGAAGACACCTGGTGTTCTACAAAGGCCTTTAGATGTTCTCCAGTCTAGTTCTGTAGGTCTACACAATCATGGAGAAAACTGCTGACCTGACAGTTTTCCAAAAGACGTCCATTGACACCTTGAACAAGGAGGACCAGACACAAAGGTCATGGCTAAAGAGGCTGGATGTTCACAGAGTCCAAACACATTCATAGAGAGGTGAAGGGAAGGAGAAGATGTGGTAGAAAAAAGTCTACAAACAATAGTGATAGCCACGCCCCCTGGAGAGGATTGTGAAACTAAACCCATTCAAACATGTGATGGAGATTCACAAAGAGTGACTGTAGCTGGAGTCAGAGCTTCAAGAACCACCACGTACAGACGTATGTAAGACATGGTTTCAGCTGTAGCATTCCTGGTGTCAAGACACTGAACTAGAGACAGCGTCAGAAGCGTCTCGTCTGGGCTAAAGACAAAAAGGACTGGACTGCTGCTGAGTGGTCCAAAGTGATGTTCTCTGATCAAAGTACATTCAGCATGTTCTTTGGAGATCAAGGTCCCAGAGTCTGGAGGAAGAGAGGAGAGGAACAGAATCCACGTTGCTTGAGGTGGAGTGTAAAGTTTCCACAGTCAGTGATGGTTTGAGGTGCCATGTCATGTGCTGGTGTTGGTCCACTGTGTTTCCTTAGGTCCAAGGTCAACGTAGACGTCTACCAGGAAGTTTTAGAGCACTTCATGCTTCATGCTGCTGACCAACTTTATGGAGATACACATTTCATTTTCTAACAGGACCTAACACCTGCACACAGTGCTAAAGCTACCAGTACCTGGTTTAAGGACCATGGTATCCATGTTCTTGATTGGTCAGCAAACTGGCCTGACCTTCACCCCATAGAACATCTATGAGGTATTGTGAAGAGGAAGATGTGAGACACCAGACCCAACAATGCAGAAGAGCTGAAGGTCACTATGAGAACAACCTGGGCTCTCATAACACCTGATCAGTACCACAGACTGATCCACTCCATGCCACGCCCACTGCTGCAGTAATTCAGACAAAAGTATTGAGTACATGATCATACTTTTCATCTTCATACTTTTCATCTTCATACTTTTCAGTTGGACAACATTTCTACAAATATTTGTTTTGTATCAGTCTGAGTAATATTCTAATTTTCTGAGATACTGAATTTGGGATTTTTATTAGTTGTCAGTTATAATCATCAACATTATAATAAATAAACATTTGAAATATATCAGTCTGTGTGAAATGAATGAATATAATATACAAGTTTCACTTTTTGAATGAAATTACTGAAATAAATCAACTTTTTCATGATATTCTAATTACATGACCAGCACCTGTAATTACAGATCTATAGATGGTAGAGTTATATAAGTGGTACACGTGAATAAATGTGTTTCTAGTTCTGCAGGTTAAACAGTAAAACGAACGTTAAGTAGGTAACTACGGTTCTATGGATCCCTGATGAGGTGGTGCATAAAGCACTGGATGATCATCTTTACGCATACGCAGGTCAAGAATTAATGACGACACATGTCACATGTGACCTCCTGGTGGCTCACGTGAGTCTATATAGCCACGTGACACCGGAAGCTCAGTCCCTCAAAACTTCTCGCTAGCAAGCAATTCCCAGTGACTGAACGCTCTGGCGGTCAACGGGAAACATAGAACCGTAGTTACCTACGTAACGTTTGTTCTATTTCATCCCCTGTGACCACCAGAAGTGGTGCATAAAGCTCTGGATGACACAGCTCATGAGGTGGTCAAGCCACAAGTCGAGTGGCACCTCACGCCATCCGATTTGAGAACGACCCCATGAGAGATAGGCCCGTTCAGTGCCGTCTACAACCCAAGGCGTTGTTTCCACAGGGTCCGACTCAAGCGAGGAACGGCATAGCGGACAAACAAGCTGTCAGACTTTCAGACCCCCGCTGTGGCCCGTATATACAATTCAAGAGCACAAACATGACACAGAGGCTTGGGCGAAGCCGTGGACAGCATCAAGACCCCTGCTCCGACACCACCTGTCAAAAAACGTCCATCTGCTGGCATACAGCAGACGTGTGCTGGGGCACTGGCGATAGTACGGCTTATATCCCCACTGTACTGAGCCTTAGTTATCACTAAAATTAGTGAAAAGTCTTAGAAATGTGCTTTTAGTCCGTTTTCAGAAATGTGGAGTATTTTGACTCCGAGAGACGTCACCGCTGTCAGATGATTACGTCACCTCGTAAAAGTGAGTCTGATTGTCAAAACAAACGTGATGGCCTTTTCCCTCCTCGAACACACTTTTCCTTAACCTCGTGGATGATGTCACGGGGTTAAAGGAAAGGGGATAGGAAAGGGGATAGGAAAGGGGATAGGAGGGAGTAGGAGCCGAGCAGTAGGGGGCGCTGTGGAGCTTTGAAAACATATGAGCAGAGAGTGAGAGGATGTTGGGGTCAGAAGCAGAAGTTTTATTTTCTATAAAATACAACAGTACGTGTCGTTCTTTTCTGTTCACGTGAAGCTTCAGTGTGATTTACTGGACTTCTACAGATGTGTTCCTGCACGCAGGTATGCCAACATCTGCACACATGCACAGGTGATGCTGTCTCTCTTTGTCAGGACGTCTGTGAGCAGGCATATAGATACTTATAACAATAAACATATATTTTATAGCTTATTTAGAACCAAAACACTGGTTTTAGGAGTCGATGCTTTTGTTTCTTTTCAGAACAACAATAAAAGCTCAGTTTGATGCATTTCCTTCACTTAAACAAGCCTCACTACAGAACTCACACACACGTGCTGTCCCTTTATAGGAGAAAAAGCCAAAAGTGGAACATATTGTGCAGCTGTTTGTTCATAACTTTAACCCAGAATTAAAAATATCTGTACATAGATCTGCTCTTTATTGTTAATATTTCAACCAAAATCAATATAATACAGTACAGTGATTTATAAGAAAAAAAATCTGAAGCTGATGTCCAATTACATGATTTTCAAGAGCCAATGGGAAGCCTGGATTTGCCTTCCCCGCCCCCTTTATGACCATGTAAGGATTACTAGTATTAGTGAGACTTTTGACTTCACTAGTGTGTGTACTCGTGCACTAGTGAACCTGCTTTGAGTACATGTACTTTTCATTTCATGATACTAGTAGAATCTGGTGTGTTTCCATCAGGCTGGTGCTGCCCCCTGCTGGTTACACCTGCTTATTAACCCAGCTTCTATTGTCAGGCTTTTATTTTGAAACGGTCGCATAGTTGCCAGGAGGGGCTTCCCTAGTTACCAAATTATTGGAGAAAAAAATATAAATAAAATGTGGAAAGATTAAAAAAAAAAAAAAAAAAAATGAAAGAAAAAATAGAGAAAGATACTATGTGTATATGTATATCTATATATATATATATATATATGTGTGTGTGTGTATTGTTATTTATGATATATAATGTACTTCTAAGTAAGCAATGTATTTAATTATGTGATTATAAATGTGACTGATGTAGTAAATGTGTTATTGTTAAGGAATGACGCTGATGTTTGTCCTGCAGGGGGCGCCATTGATGTAAAGCACAAACATCACATGGATCATCATCGACTAATTCTAAATAAATACCAATAAATACATGTAAAGTCCCAAAGTGAAACCGTTTTTGGTCAAATAGAAGGAACTTTTATTTTGAAATCTGACACACAATGTGTTTTACGTATTTTTTTTATTTATTTTTTTGATAATTTGGTGTGTAAACAAAGACATGCAACGCTGATATTTTAATGAACTAAAAGATTTTTGTTCTTTTTGTTTTTTTACATTAATAACACAAATTCAACCATTAAAATGTAATTATTCTTTTATTTAATTTTTAACTGTTGATGTTGTTTATGTAATTCAGTGTTATTAGGGGGCCAAGCCCGGGGACTGCGTAAGTAAGCATACACAGTTCCTAGGACCAGTGTATGTATGTGTGTGTGTGTGTGTGTGTGTGTGTGTGTGTGTGTGTATATATACATAAATAATACTAATCTGGTTCGTTGACAGTTAATTAAATATTTTCCTACACAAATAAAATCTCTGTTTTCTTCCAGAATAGTGTTTTTGTTGGTTTAGTTTTCTGATCAGAGATTTAAAACATAAGGTTAACCACAGGTGTAGGAAAGTTTATGGTTGATGATAGTTATTATTTTTAGATTTACATATTATTATATCATGATTTTATTTGGTGTCAATGTCATTTATCATTAATAACCTCTGTAAGAAATAATAATTCATTATTATCATATGTTCTTATAGCTATAGGAGCCATTGCTAAAGAGTCAAAGAGCCACAGGTTACAGACCCCTGTCCTAGGGGTACACGTACCCCAGTTTGGGAACCACTAGAATATACAGAAATCTCTACAAACATGTTTAACCTCGGGAATATATATAATATAAACTATTAATGTATTTATTTATTTAATGTTAACCTACTTTTTATTAAAATACCATACATAATATGCTTATTTATATTACCTAATACTACTGTAATAATAATAAATTATCTTTAATTTAACTTTAAAACCTCCACATCCTAAACATTAAATCAAATCACAGTAGTTTATTAAATGAATCAATCTTACAATTTTATAATCCAATCATGATGTATCTACTGTATCAGCCTCAGGAGATGATGGATGTATGAAGAACATCTCAGAATGTTCATATCTACAGTGTTGTTCTCCTGAGGCTGTTTGATGTCAGACAGACCATCATGTGACACTGAAAACTCTCTATGATTGGACATGTTTAGGGTCTGAGCAGCACACACACACACACACACACACACACACACACACACACACACACACACACACACACACACACACACACACACACAAAACACACACAGAAACACACACAGAAACACACACACACACACACACACACACACACACACACAGAAACACACACACACACACACACACACACACACACACACACACAGAAACACACACAGAAACACACACACACACACACACACACACACACACACACACACACACACACACACACACACAGAAACACACACAGAAACACACACACACGCACAGACACACACACGCACACGCACACACACACACACGCACAGACACACGCACACACACACACACGCACAGACACACGCACACACACGCACACGCACACACACACGCACAGACACACACACGCACACGCACACACACACACACGCACACACACACACACGCACAGACACACGCACACACACACACACACACACACTGACACACACACACACACACACGCACACACACACACACTGACACACACACACACACACACACACACACTAACACACACACACTCACACACACACAGAAACACAAACACACACACACACACACTGACACACACACACACGCACGCACACACACACGAACACGCATACACACACACACATGCACACGCGTTAGTGTGTAGTTTGTTAGTGTGTAGTTTGTTAGTGTGTAGTTTGTTTGTGTGTAGTTTGTTAGTGTTGTGTGTAGTTTGTTTGTGTTGGTGTGTAGTTTGTTAGTGTTTGTGTGTACTTTGTTAGTGTTAGTGTTGTGTGTAGTTTGTTAGTGTTGGTGTGTAGTTTGTTAGTGTGTAGTTTGTTAGTGTTGGTGTGTAGTTTGTTAGTGTGTAGTTTGTTAGTGTTGGTGTGTAGTTTGTTAGTGTGTAGTTTGTTAGTGTTGGTGTGTAGTTTGTTAGTGTGTAGTTTGTTAGTGTTGGTGTGTAGTTTGTTAATGTCGGTGTGAAGTTTGTTTGTGTGCAGTTTGTTAGTATGTAGTTTGTTTGTGTGTAGTTTGTTAGTATTAGTGTGTAGTTTGTTAGTGTTAGTTTGTATTTTTGTAGTGTTATTATGTACATTGTTAGTGTTAGTGTGTAGTTTGTTAGTGTTGGTGTGTAGTTTGTTTGTAGTTTGTTTGTGGTAGTGTTGGTGTGTAGTTTGTTAGTGTTTGTGTGCACTTTGTTAATGTGTAGTTTGTTAGTGTTGGTGTGTAGTTTGTTAGTGTGTAGTTTGTTAGTGTTGGTGTGCAGTTTGTTAGTGTGTAGTTTGTTAGTGTTGGTGTGTAGTTTGTTAATGTCGGTGTGAAGTTTGTTTGTGTGCAGTTTGTTAGTATTAGTGTGTAGTTTGTTAGTGTTAGTTTGTATTTTTGTAGTGTTATTATGTACATTGTTAGTGTTAGTGTGTAGTTTGTTAGTGTTGGTGTGTAGTTTGTTTGTGTGTATTTTGTTAGTGTTAGTGTTGGTGTGTAGTTTGTTAGTGTGTAGTTTGTTAGTGTGTAGTTTGTTAGTGTTAGTGTGTAGTTTGTTAGTGTTAGCGTGTAGTTTGTTAGTGTTAGTGTGTAGTTTGTTAGTGTTGGTGTGTAGTTTGTTTTGTGTAGTTTGTTAGTGTGTAGTTTGTTAGCGTTGGTGTGTAGTTTGTTATTGTTATTGTGTAGTTTGTTAGTGTGTAGTTTGTTATTGTGCAGTTTGTTTGCGTTGCAGTGTGTAGTTGTTGGTGTGTAGTTGTGAGTGTGTAGTTGTGGGTGTGTCGTTGTGAGTGTGTCGTTGTGTAGTTGTTGGTGTGTAGTTGTTAGTATGTAGTTGTGAGTGTGTAGTTGTGGGTGTGTAGTTGTAAGTGTGTAGTTGTGAATGTGTAGTTGTTGGTGTGTAGTTGTGAGTGTGTAGTTGTAAGTGTGTAGTTGTGAGTGTGAAGTTGTGAGTGTGTCTTTGTGTAGTTGTTGGTGTGTAGTTGTGGGTGTGTAGTTTTTGGTGTGTAGTTGTTGGCATGTGGCGTGTGTAACAAATGTCTGCTAAGCATCACTTTGTGAGTGTGATTAAATAACGATGGGGGGAGGGGGCGGAGCTATCACCTCTGGGACATATTGTCCCCCGTCAGTGGAACCTCAGGGACAGAAGGCTTCTCTGTGGGGTGCTCAGCGGGGGAGCGAGGAGCTGATGAAACGGAGATCGGGTAATGAAGGCATGGCCCGTGGCTCCACCATATGTTTGACTGAATGTAAATCACCTCCAATTCAAACAAGTTTTTCATCTTGATACATGCAAATGTGTTTATAAATACAGTTTATAAATATAGCATGAGCGTTTATTCTGAGGTCCACCATAAACGCCATAAACTACGACCTGGCAGCGTTTGAAAGGAGGTGGGGCCACTGGGAACCAATCAGAGGGCAGAATGACTGACTGGGTCAATTAGAACCAGCCCAGTTATCACATAATCCATTAATAACATCAGAGGGTGTGTGTGTGTGTGTGTGTGTGTGTGTGTGTGTGGATTTAAATGAACCTTTGGGACGTTTGCATAGTTAAATCAAATATATATATATATATATATATTCGTGTGTGTGTATACAAACAACTTTGTTAAAAACATGCTTAATTTACCTCTGAGGTCCTGACACACAACAAAGAGTTTGTGCTTTTCTTGTTTTTTTGTGTATTTTATGTTTTCTTGTCTTTTTTTAAAAAACACATTAACACACACAGTAACACACACAATAACACACACAGTAACACACACAATAACACACACAGTAACACACACAATAACACACACAGTAACACAGACAATAACACACACAATAACACACAGTAACACACACAATAACACACACAGTAACACACACAATAACACACAGTAACACACACAGTAACACAGACAAAAACACACACAGTAACACACACAATAACACACACAGTAACACACACAGTAACACACACAATAACACACAGTAACACACACAATAATACACACAGTAACACACACATTAACATACACAGTAACACACAATAACACACACAATAACACACAGTAACACACACAATAACACACACAGTAACACACACATTAACACACACAATAACACACACAGTAACACACAGTAACACACACAATAACACACAGTAACCCACACAATAACACACAGTAACACACAATAACACACACAGTAACACACACAGTAACACACACATTAACACACAATAACACACACAATAACACACACAGTAACACACACATTAACACACAATAACACACACAGTAACACACAGTAACACACACAATAACACACACAGTAACACACACAGTAACACAGTAACACACAATAACACACACAGTAACACACAGTAACACACACATTAACACACAATGACACACACAATAACACACACAGTAACACACACATTAACACACAATAACACACACAGTAACACACACAGTAACACACACAATAGCACACAGTGACACACAATAACACACACAGTAACACACACACAGTAACACACACACAATAACACAAACAGTAACACACACAGTAACACACACAGTAACACACACACACACACACACTAACACACACAGTAACACACAATAACACACACTAACACACACAGTAACACACACATTAACATACACAGTAACACACACACACACACAGTAACACACACTGTAACACACACAGTAACACACACACTAACACAAACACAGTAACACACACACAGTAACACACACTGTAACACACACACACACACACTAACACACACAATAACACACACAGTAACACACACACAGTAACACACACACACAAACACACACACACACACACACACACACACACACACACACACACACACACACACACACACACACACACACTAACACACAATAACACACTATAACACACACAGTAACACACACACACACACACACTAACACACACAATAACACACACTAACACACACAGTAACACACACATTAACATACACAGTAACACACACACAAACACACACACACTAACACACACAGTAACACACACACACACACACACACACACACACACACACACACACACACACACACACACACACACACACACTAACACACACAGTAACACACAATAACACACACTAACACACACAATAACACACACATTAACATACACAGTAACACACACACAAACACACACACACACAGTAACACACACACACACTAACACACACACTAACACACACACAGTAACACACACACACACACACACACACTAACACACACACTAACACACAGTAACACACACATTAACACACACACACTAACACACACAAACACACACACAGTAACACACACACAGTAACACACACACTAACACACACACAGTAACACACTAACACACAGTAACACACACACACTAACACACAGTAACACACAGTAACACACACACAGTAACACACACACAGTAACACACAGTAACACACACACACACTAACACACAGTAACACACACAGTAACACACACACAGTAACACACAGTAACACACACACAGTAACACACACACAGTAACACACACACAGTAACACACACTAACACACACACAGTAACACACACACAGTAACACACAGTGACACACACACAGTAACACACACAGTAACACACACACAGTAACACACAGTAACACACAGTAACACACACAGTAACACACACACAGTAACACACAGTGACACACACACAGTAACACACACTAACACACACACAGTAACACACACAGTAACACACAGTAACACGCACACAGTAACACACACTAACACACACACAGTAACACACACACAGTAACACACAGTAACACACACACAGTAACACACACACAGTAACACACACAGTAACACACACACAGTAACACACACACAGTAACACACACAGTAACACACACACAGTAACACACACACACTAACACACACACAGTAACACGCACACAGTAACACACAGTAACACGCACACAGTAACACACACTAACACACACACAGTAACACACACACAGTAACACACAGTAACACACACACAGTAACACACAGTAACACACACACAGTAACACACACACAGTAACACACACAGTAACACACACACAGTAACACACAGTAACACACAGTAACACACAGTAACACACACTAACACACAGTAACACACACACAGTAACACACAGTAACACACACACAGTAACACACACTAACACACAGTAACACACACACAGTAACACACACACACTAACACACACACAGTAACACACACACACTAACACACACACAGTAACACACACACAGTAACACACACACAGTAACACACAGGTCCACCCATTGTAAAATGGGGGGGGGTGTGTGCAGGCCCCTCCACCACTGACTGTGTAAACAGCCACTTAATGAAAGTTAATGAAAGTTAATTAATAGGATAATATTTCATGTGAGGCCAATAAACAGCTTCACCCTTTGTTCTGTTTAACCTCAAATATTGTTCTTTAGCGTTTAGCTGCAGCTACATCCAGCACAAACAGGATGAGCGTGTCATTAACGACGCACACGCACATTTTTAATAATTAATGAGTGCCCGAGATCACAGAAACTCACGCTACAACAAAACAAGGCTTTGATAACGAACTTAATAATTAACAACGTGTAATTACAGTGTCGCAGGAAAGCAACGCTATTAAAGAGAAGGAGGTCAGAGGAAAGGAATGATGCTGACCCACAGGTGCCTGAACTAAATGTCACAAATGCCTAGTAATTCATTAAAAAAAATCTCAAACAAAAGTATATATACTGTATATATTTTCACTTTCTCAATTATAACTTTGGTTCAAATAAAATGCAGTAAAATCTTGTCGTTTTGTGTAATAATAATAAAGATGTTTAATAAACATGGTAATAATTCAAGAGGAAAAAAAACATTTATTTTGATATAAAAATATATCTAAGTTATTAATATTTGTTTTAATTATTATTATATTATAATATTATTAATATTGTTTTGTGTGCGTTTTTGTCATTTTGCGTATTTTGTTGTGTTTTGAAAAAGGTTGGGAACCTCTGTGTTAGCGGTTAGCGGTTAGCGGTTAGCAGTTAGCAGAAGGATTAAATCACTTCCTTTTGTTAGTGTTAAAGTTTCTGTGTAAATATATTCATGAGTGAAAAAAGGATTCATTCAGTCACGTTTGTCTCTTTAAATAGAACATGGAGGATCTCAAAGGTCTTGATTAGTTGGAGAACTCTGTTGGCCTTTGTCACACACACACACACACACACACACACACACACACACACACACACACACACACACACACACACACACACACACACACACACACACACACACACACACAGTGTGTGGTTATGGGAACGACCACTTCCTCTAATTTGCGTGCCCATTGTCCACACGTTTAGCAGCGCTAGCCAAACGCTGAGGGCATCATTTGCAAGTCAAAGCTCACCAGATCAGTGACAGACGTAATCAGTGACTCCCTCCACCCAACCACCCAACGCCATTCACACGCCACAAAGTGACTAATCATAACATGGTTGGAGTGCGAGGAGAAGAATCCACAACCTTTGCTCTCCACACACACACACACACACCACACACACCACACACACACACACACACACACACACACACACACACACACACACACACACACACACACCTCATTTAAAGCCTCTTTTCTTCTCAGAGCAGCTGTAGAACCTCTGAGAGGATGCAGTGAATGGAGCAGGATTGCACATCATTCCTATAGCTGCTGCTGCTGCTCCTCAGAGCTGGATCAGGCCTGGGGGGCCGGTGCCAGCGCCATCACAATGGCCCCTGAGAGCAGGCTGAGGGAGAACCAGGGGCTCAGACCGTCATCTCTAATTGAACAGATGGTGAATATTTGCGCTGCCTTTGAACGCAGCATTAATTGCAGGGCGGCCTGTGGGTTGAGCCTCAGACCTGACCCTGATTATCTGCTCACGGGGGGGGTGGCTTCAGCAACAGTTAACCCCCATCAGCACCTGGGAGGGAGACACTCACGTCCCATCATCATCATCATCATCATCATCATCATCATCATCATCATCATCATCATCATCGTCATCAGCGCTTTGTTCAACAACCATCATCTGCACCCCCACTGTATCTGAAGGTGGTTGAACACAGACATGAACATTGAAGAACAGTCATGTGGAGACAGGACCATCTATAGGGGGAATAAAGGAGAGATTTTTGGGGTCCATCCATAAAGTCAGTAAAATGATGGTCCATTGTTCTATGAATCTGTGATAACCACATTTATTTATTCATCTGAATAATATCCACTGTTATCCAGGAACGTTTATTATTATTATTATAATCATCTTAAAGATGGAAATCATGGTTTTAATCACTAATAAAATGGTTCAAAGTGAATAAAAATGGTGGAAAAGGAGGTGAAATGAGATTTTAAAAACCACAGAAATTATTTAAAAGTTTCAAAAATAGACAGAAAAAGTGGTAAAAAAGGTTCAAAGTGTTAATATTTGAACAATTAGTTTAAACTGGTAAATCATGGACATGATAAATAGTGAATATGGTTAAATTGGCAAAAATGGTAATGAAATATGGTGAAAAGAGGTTAAAAGTGACAATAATAGGTCAACATATGTGACATTAGGTGTAAAAGTGGTGGAAATGGTTTATAAGAGATGAACATGTCTGCAAAGTGGAAACAATGTGTAGAAAAGTCATTAAAATGTGATGAAGTGTCAGAAATGGGAGAAATGTAGCAAAAATACATTAAAAGGAGAAAAAATATGGAAATAAAAAGTGATGAAAATAGGTTAAAATACTGAAAGTTTGGTGGAGTTTTAGAAAAATGGTAAATTTAAAAAAAGCAAAAATGGGCTCAAAGTGTTCAATAAAATGTTTGTTGATGGCTTGTGGGGACCCCCTCCCAGTGTCTCACGACACACAATGACAAAATGACCCGAAAAATCATACAGATTTGAACAGAAATACACAAAATGGTTTTCAACACAACAAACAGAATAATAAACTAATGCTGACATGAACGTTGATCACGTGACCTGATCAATGGATCTGATCAGTGTAATGTATTTAATATATGACACACACACACACACACACACACACACACACACACACACACACACACACACACACACACACACACACACACACGCCTCAGAACGCTGCTGCTCACCCAGTGGCTCGTCTTTGGGACCCCCAACCTGCTGCTGAGACTCAGTGAAGACAAGGAAATCACGTGTTACGTGAATAGATCATATTTACGTTTATTGTAGATAATTAAATACGATACTAAAGTCTCTTTCATCTGAAATGGAGATTTTCTTTTTTCTCCTTTGAGGAAAGAAACAAAGAAGAAAAGAAAATAATTTGTAATCAGTAAATTAAAGTATTAAAGTTCAAGCAATTATTTCCTGGGATTAATAAATAGATTCTGAAACTCATTTAATGTGACCCTTTCAAAATATAACACCCACATGTTTTAATTGTCATAAATGATATGCCTTCTAGTAGTTTTCCACATAATAATCTATACACGTTATAGTCTAATACAAACACTATGTAAAAACGTACACATTATAAATATATAAAATTTACATATCAAACTATTTTTCTTTATGTGACTTCTTTTTTTTATTTTGGACCCAAACTTTGGGTTATTTCACCACTGGTGAATATTTTAATCATTTACATGAGGCCATTGTAGCTTGGCTCTGTGTCTAATAATAATGGATTGATTATTAGTTTATCACTAGTAACATAAA
This sequence comes from Gouania willdenowi, assembly GCF_900634775.1. Taxonomy (NCBI): domain Eukaryota; kingdom Metazoa; phylum Chordata; class Actinopteri; order Blenniiformes; family Gobiesocidae; genus Gouania; species Gouania willdenowi. The sequence continues at coordinate 779,239 of NW_021145162.1, forward strand.
CATAGTAATTGATACTGTGTGAGCTACAGTTTATCATGATAGAAGTTTATTATAGTTTATCTGTAGCTTCAAGTTAACTGAAATAACTCAAATTTTGGGTCCAAAATAAAAAATAAAGAAATAAATGTTTATTTGAATTTTATTTCGTCTTGACGACACATTCATGTTCACCCAGAAGTGAAACCTATTCATCTTTTGACCTCAGGGTGTGAGGGGGCGCTAGAGCACCATCTATATCTATTTCACTGCTCAGCTCCTCACCCAAGTGTAGCAATGCTGGAGGACAACGCCACCTGGGGGCCTGCACCCCAGGATATAACCCTTGACAAGATGGGCACAACGTCCAGAATAAAACCCACAGGCAGAGAACGTGGTTCCAATCAATTAAAACTACTTTATTAACAATAATTAAAACAAACTAAACACAGGAGGATCTGCAAAGGAAAGAAAGACAGGGCTGGGGCTTACCACGACAGCGGTAACAAAAAGGGGAGGATCCAAACTCAACAACACCCGTGAGACAGCAACCAGACAAAGTGAAACACACGGAACCACCACCACAGAACCGCTGTCACCTACAGGCTCCCAGCACCTGTCAAACAAGAAGAAAACAATCAAACATATAGAAATGGCAGCCCTCATACCATCAAAAAACAAATGAGCACAACCCAAATAAACCATAAAAACAACACAAATGGAAAATAAGAATGAACAAATATTATATCAAAAACTCAACACATTGGGTTATGAAAACACAAATTATAAGGGAAGTAAATGATAAAACGTTGAATCTGCGGCTTTAAGCAGCGGAGGTCAGCTACTGTCCCAGGCACAGAAGGACAGAGGCACAGCAGCCACAGACACCAACTTGAGAATGCCACAGTGATGTGAATGGGATAAAGAGGAGAACCAAAACAGCAGCGTGGATTCAGAAATAGGCAGCTGATGACCACATACTGTAAAATAAACATATCAATAAATCAAGAACGAATCTAAAAGAACAAATACAAGTTTGGGCTGAAATTGTACTTACAACCCGGCTGTCAGGTTGGGTAAACATACGGCTCAGACTCCACAAAGGAGGGCTGGAAAAGAGTTTTAAATTAACTTCTCCAGACCATCCTCCGCTCACCATAAGGCAGACAATCCAGCGCCCTACCTGCAGGATTAGTAAATGGTAAATAGACATGATTTATATAGAGCTTTATCACCACTGAAACAGTCTCAAAGCTTTACATATCAGTTCATTCACCCAATCACTCTCACATTCACACACCAGTGGGACAGGACTGACATGCAAGGCACTAGTCGACCACTGGGAGCAAATTAGGGTTCAGTGTCTTGCCCAAGGACACTTCGACACATAGTCAGGTACTAGGATCGAACCCCCAACCTCTCGATCAGAAGACGACCCACTACCACCTGAGCCACGGTCACCCGTACTGCGCACATACCCGAGCTCCAGGAAGCAGCTCCGCTCCCAGCCACACCACTACAACGGAGGGAAACCGGGGTAAACACAGCGCCCAGAGGATCAAAAACAGTGCACGCATACCTTGCTATGCACACGGCTCCGCACCGGCACAGCGTCAGAATCCCCGCACACACACACACGTCAACTCCGTGAAGGAGGAAGAGGGAGACAGAAGAAGAGGCCAGCTGGGTGCATTTATATGCAGTGCACTAATTACTTAGTGGCCGCACTGCCCCCCTGTGGTAGGGAGAGTAACTCCCTCTTGCCACATCTACCCCCAGGTTTTGCATCGTCGTCACGACGATGACCTGCAGGTCGGACACTAGCACCAGGGTCAAAAAACGGCTATTTGGGAATTAGACACAGGCTGCATTGGGCTACCGCCCGTGCCCACGGCTGAGGGGAGATGGTAAACATTAGAATGGTGTCCAGCTCTGGAGCGAGCAGTCTGCCGTAAATCCTGCTGGCTCGGGCCGGGTTGCTCTGATGGGGGCAACGTGTCGCTCCTTGATACAGGAGGTGCTTCAGAGTTGTCCTGGAACTCCCGCTGAGCTACAGCATAGGAAGTTTTCTGACCTCTACAACTAGGTACCGTAGCTGGTGGCGCAGATGTGTCGGGAATCAAAAGCCACAAATCTCCATCACCGAGGGAGTCACTCTCCACCTGTCCCAGGCCACATGGTGAGGGAATCCTCGGGGGAACAGGAAGAGACTCCGGTCTAAGGACAGCTTTTAGCATGTCCCGATGTACTGTTCGTGCCTTCTGCAGGTCATGCTCTGGAGCAACTGTATATACAGCCCCGTGATTTTCTGGAGCTTTTAACACCTGATGGACTACTGTGCTGCAGATATCCTGGATTTTGCGACGACCGCGAGCACTGTGATCTCTTAAGTAAACCAACTGGCCTGCCTGGAACGGTGCGTCACGAACCCGCTGGTCATGAAAACCCTTCTGGCGGCTAGCCGCGGCCAACAAATGTTCCCAAGCATCCTTGAAAGCCACCTGAAGCCTGGCTTGATGCTCAACAACCCAATCCTTTACTTTACGCACCGGATCTTGAACTCGCCCTAAAAGGAAATCAATGGGAAGACGGGGCTCTCTACCAAACATTAAGTAGAACGGTGACTCTCCTGTCCCTTGATGTGGTGTAGTATTATATGAAAATAATAGTTGAGGAAAACAGGAGACCCAATCCCTTTTCCTAGAGACTGGAACAGTGCACAGGAGGTTGTGAAGCTTTCTGTTGAACCGTTCGCACTGCCCATTACCGGCAGGATTGTATGGGGTTGTGCGAGACTTCGCCACCTGGTACAAACAGCAGAGCTGGTGGAGTAAAGCACTTTCAAAGCTCCTACCCTGGTCTGAATGGAGCCGGGTCGGGACAGCAAACTTATAAAACCACTCTGTCAGAAGCACCTGGGCCACTGTAGAGGCCCGTTGGTCTCGAGTAGGGACAGCGACGGTGTATTTACTAAAAACATCGGTCACTATAAGGACATTTTCAATACCACTATTGGAGGGCTCCAGCAGAGTGAAATCAATGGCCAATATCTCATTGGGCTCTGAAGCAAGCAGATGGCCCATGAAGCTGTGAGGCACTGACCCAGAGTCTTTAGCGACTTGGCACCGCTCGCATTCCTGGACCCACCTTTTGATGTCTGCTGACATCCCTGGCCAGTAACAGCGTTGTCTTATCAAGTCAGCTGTTCGGTCAATGCCTTGGTGGCCATGGTTTTGATGCAAACCGCTCAAAGTCTCTTGTTTGAGGGCTGCAGGCAAGACTAGCTGGAGGGATTCATGTCCGCCGTCAGGTTGGAAGACACGCCGGTAAAGAACACCTTCCTGTTCAACCAAGCGGTCCCACTGGCGCAACATTGCTATTGCTAGCTTAGAAACCTGACGTCTCTCTTCCTGCGTTGGCCGAGCCTGCCTTCTCCAAAATACCAGAACCTCTTTTAACAGAGGATCAGCCTCCTGCAGGGCACACATGTCAGTAGAAGTAAAAGATGGAAAAACAGACATTGTCTCCTTGGTGGCCACCGTCTTAGAGTCTGGACATGCTACATGCTGGAGGGCCTTGGGGACCAAGGTACCCGGAACAATAGCCTCCTCCAGGCTAGTGGCAGACAGATATTGCCGGGAGAGTGCATCGGCATTTCTGTTACTGCGACCTGACCGATACTTTATATCAAAGTCAGATGCAGCCAGCTGAGCAGCCCAACAATGCTCTGTGGCGCCGAGCTTGGCAGACTGCAAATAGCTCAGTGGGTTGTTGTCTGTAAACACTACACACTTTTGCCCAAGCAGGTATTCACGGAATTTCTCCATCATGGCCCACTTGAGTGCCAGAAACTCCAGCTTCATGGAGCTGTACTTGTCCATGTTACGCTCGGTTGGTCGTAGACCACAGCTGGCATAAGCTACAGGTTTTAGTCCTTTGTCCGTCTCCTGCGAGAGCACTGCTCCAAGGCCATTAAGGCTAGCATCTACTTCCAAAACAAAAGGACGAGAAAAGTTGGCTTACGCAAGCACCGGGGCCGAGACCAATTTTGCTTTCAAGGCCTCAAAGCTGGACTCGCACTGTGGTGTCCAAGCTGCACCCAGGTCAAGCCGAGCACTTTTCCTAGACCTTTTGCCTGTATCTTCAACCACTAACTGGTGCAAAGGACTGGCCAGTTGGGCAAAGCCCTCAACGAAACGCCGATAATAGCTGGCAAACCCCAAAAAGGAGCGCAGCTCGGAAACATGGCAGGGACGCTGCCAGTTAGACACAGCCTCAATCTTTTCCGGGTCTGTAGACACTCCCTTACTTGAAATAACATGGCCCAAATACCTAACCTCTTCCTGGAAGAAGGTGCATTTCTCCAGTTTGGCCTTTAGACCTTGGTTTTGGAGGCGTCCCAGTACTACCTCCAGCCGCTGCAGATGCTGGGAAACAGAGGAGGAGAAGATGACAATATCATCAAGGTACGGGAGAAGGGACTGACCTTGCTGATCTCCGAACGTCCTCTGCATCAGCCGCTGGAAAGTACTGGGGGCGTTACATAGCCCAAAAGGCATTCTATTAAACTCAAAGAGTCCAAAAGGGGTACAAAAAGCTGTTTTAGGCCTGTCTGGTTCTGACACTGGCACCTGGTTGTACCCACTAGCAAGATCAATGGTTGAGAACCAGCGGGCACCACAGAGTGCATCCAAACTCTCCTCGATGCGAGGTAGTGGATAAGCGTCTTTTCTTGTCTTACTATTCAAAAGACGGTAGTCAACGCACAAGCGTAAACTCCCATCTTTCTTTCGGACCAAGACAATGGGCGAAGCATAGGGGCTGCTACTCTCTTTAATCACCTGCGATTCCAGAAGCTGATTGATATGAGCTTTAACAGCTTCATACTCAGAAGGTGGAATACGACAATACCTCTGGCGAACAGGGACGTCGTCAAGAAGTGGAATGTCATGTGCAATAAGATTTGTACAGCCCAGTTCTCCCTCATGGGTTGCAAAGATTGAACTGTATTTTTGCAACACAGACCTCACCTCCCCCTGCTCTTCTTCAGTCAACATTGACAGATCAACAGGTGGGGCCACTTCCAAGGTGGAACTAGTTGCTGACTGTGCAGCAACTGTAGCCATAGTAGGCCTCACTTCAGTTACCCCTCTGGGTAAGCTAACAACCTGTGCTCCAACAAGTGCACCTAGACATGTCCGTGGGTACAAGAGAAGGTTAGTACTACCTACGTTTACCACAGGAATATAAGCCATTCCCTGCACAACTTGGACCAAACAAGGAGACCAACAATCCCGCTGGCAGTCCAGAGTCCCGGGGCTCAAACAGCACCGGTAGATCGGGTAAGTGTGAGGAGCACGTGCTGGCGACAAACTGCATCACTCCACCCGGGACTCGAAGTGCCTGTTTACCATGCACTTTAACTACATTGGTGGGGTCTCTCTGGACTTGGGCTGCGGCCTGGTGGCACTTTTGAAGGGCCTCCACGACTGGGGAAGGAGCCTGCAACACAAGGGATGAATCAAACAAAGAGAGGCCGTATGCCCCAAAACTCCAGGGACCGACACCACCGTTCCAAGGTGGTCTTTAACAACCAAAATTCCACATCTTGGCATTGTTTTGTCACAAAGGGACACATCAAGCTCCAGATAACCCACATATGGAATGGCTAGGCCATTAGCCGCCTGTAGTCATAGCCAATGACAAGACTGGAGGCGGTCCTGGCCCCATGTACCGAAATGCTTCAGGAAAAAGCTTTCTGTTATGGTGGACACCATTGAGCCAGTATCCACCAAGCATGACACAGACACATCACCCATTAAAACCTCAACAGTTGGACAAGATGACATGAGACCAACCAGATTACCTTCTACAGAGCCTGAAAATTTCCCTACTGAGCTGTGGCTCCTAAACTCAGCGGGATTCAGTTTTCCGCCCCCTGAGTGGAGAAAGGCGGCCTGGGACGGCTAGGAGATAAATCGGTGGCAGAGTGAGCACGAGACCGAAAAGGTTTACGCTCACAATCACGGGCAAAATGTCCAGGCTGCTGACATCTACGACAAATCACCATATTGTTGCGTGACATCCGCCCTTGGGGACGGGGAGCCTGCAAGGAAGCTACTGTATGGGTGAGATCATTAAGCTGTTCTTGTTGACGTCTCAAGAGGTCCATCAGTTCAGTCAAATCCGGCCCCTGAGAAGCAACCATAGGAGCTGGACGGGGGGTTGCCCCGAACACTAAACTGATGACCATGAGCGGAAGGAAGAGAATAGCTTCTCTCACGAGAACCGCCGGAAAGGCCCTCCCTCTCCCATCTTATAGCCTCACTACGCACATTGAGCAACGAAGCTGTAGGCTGCCGTCGAACCATTTGCTTTTGTTCACGGCGCAGAGAACTGTCGAGGACATGCTCCACAAACTGATCGCGTAGCAGCGCTGCGGCATTGGGTACCCCATCAGGTGCATACTGCTGGATGTCCTGCATTAAAGCCAGCAAGGCTAAGGAGAACTCCTGCAGTGTCTTGCCCTCCTGCTGTTGTCTGGCAAAGAAAGCCTGCTGTAGAGTGACATAGGAGTGAGTATGGCCGTAAAGCTCTCGCAAGATGGAGAAAATGTGAGTAGGGTCATCCCTATCTACACCCGGCCGAAACCTGATCTCCTCCCGTGCCTCCTTCTCCAAATGATCGATGATGAAGAGGACTTGATCTGCAGCAGTGAGGTGGCGGGCCCGTATGCATGCCTGTATCTCCTCAAGCCATTCGGCTACACTAATGCCTGTTTTACCATTAAACATGGGACATCTGCATTCTCTAGGTATAACCACCAGCCGCTCCGTTACAGCATCTGGGGCAGGGGAGCCTGAAGCCACCCCACCGGCGCCCACCTGCGACACAGCACGCTCCCGATTCAGGCGCTCATTGTCCGCCGTCAGCCGCAGCACATGCTCCTTGAGACGATGCAATTCCTCCTCCATACTGAAAACAACCACTCTACAGCACTAGTAAAAAAAATTATTTTCAGACAAAAAAAAAAATAGGTTAACTAGTGTAAGTTCTGAGGCAATACTGCTGTCTTGGCTCTCGGGTAGCTAACTCAATAAACAACCTACAAACATAAGAAATAATTAAAAAAAAGAAATCACGTCTCTGCCATTTAATTTTGGGTCCTGTTGACAAACGCCAGATTGTAGCAATGCTTGAGGACAACGCCACCTGGGGGCCTGCACCCCAGGATATAACCCTTGACAAGATGGGCACAACGTCCAGAATGAAACCCACAGGCAGAGAACGTGGTTCCAATCAATTAAAACTACTTTATTAACAATAATTAAAACAAACTAAACACAGGAAAACAGATGGTACGAGGATCTGCAAAGGAAAGAAAGACAGGGCTGGTGCTTACCACGACAGCGGTAACAAAAAGGGGAGGATCCAAACTCAACAACACCCGTGAGACAGCAACCAGACAAAGTGAAACACACGGAACCACCACCACAGAACCGCTGTCACCTACAGGCTCCCAGCACCTGTCAAACAAGAAGAAAACAATCAAACATATAGAAATGGCAGCCCTCATACCATCAAAAAAACAAATGAGCACAACCCAAATAAACCATAAAAACAACACAAATGGAAAATAAGAATGGACAAATATTATATCAAAAACTCAACACATTGGGTTATGAAAACACAAATTATAAGGGAAGTAAATGATAAAACGTTGAATCTGCGGCTTTAAGCAGCGGAGGTCAGCTACTGTCCCAGGTACAGAAGGACAGAGGCACAGCAGCCACAGACACCAACTTGAGAATGCCACAGTGATGTGAATGGGATAAAGAGGAGAACCAAAACAGCAGCGTGGACTCAGAAATAGGCAGCTGATGACCACATACTGTAAAATAAACATATCAATAAATCAAGAACGAATCTAAAAGAACAAATACAAGTTTGGGCTGAAATTGTACTTACAACCCGGCTGTCAGGTTGGGTAAACATACGGCTCAGACTCCACAAAGGAGGGCTGGAAAAGAGTTTTAAATTAACTTCTCCAGACCATCCTCCGCTCACCATAAGGCAGACAATCCAGCGCCCTACCTGCAGGATTAGTAAATGGTAAATGGACATGATTTATATAGAGCTTTATCACCACTGAAACAGTCTCAAAGCTTTACATATCAGTTCATTCACCCAATCACTCTCACATTCACACACCAGTGGGACAGGACTGACATGCAAGGCACTAGTTGACCACTGGGAGCAACTTAGGGTTCAGTGTCTTGCCCAAGGACACTTCGACACATAGTCAGGTACTAGGATCGAACCCCCAACCTCTCAATCAGAAGACGACCCACTACCACCTGAGCCACGGTCGCCCGTACTGCGCACATACCCGAGCTCCAGGAAGCAGCTCCGCTCCCAGCCACACCACTACAACGGAGGGAAACCGGGGTAAACACAGCGCCCAGAGGATCAAAAACAGTGCACGCATACCTTGCTATGCACACGGCTCCGCACCGGCACAGCGTCAGAATCCCCGCACACACACACACATCAACTCCGTGAAGGAGGAAGAGGGAGACAGAAGAAGAGGCCAGCTGGGTGCATTTATATGCAGTGCACTAATTACTTAGTGGCCGCACTGCCCCCCTGTGGTAGGGAGAGTAACTCCCTCTTGCCACACAAGCAAGAGTCACGTGTGCAGCCAGAGCCAATCACTGCGCACACAGCAAAGCAGACACGGACTGTAAACACACGAGTGAGATAGAGGAAGATAGTTTAGACCGGAGAGGAGGAGGGGCATCTGACTCTGATAAATGAGTAAAGCTCTCTAGTCTCACTGACTGGACCTGATGTGAGTCACTGATGTGTGTACGTGTGTGAGTAGCGACACACACATACACACACACACAAAACACGCCCTCGCCACACATTAGGTATTTATAATAAAAATACACATAATAACGTAAAAAAAGTACACAAAACAACAACAGAAATGCACAAAAATATACAAACGGCTCCAAAAACACATATACACCAAACGACAAAAAAATATGAAAACCACTCAAAATACCCAAAACTGAATATTTATACACTATATGAATTACATACTTCCGACGGGCACTGTACTAGTCTGTCTACTAATAAAATCAAGAAAGGTGTGTGTGTGTGTGTGTGGGTCATGTGATCATTTGCACTCACACTGACAGAGCTGCCAAGTTTCAGAAAATGACAAGAATGAGACTTTAGTGAAATGATGCATTTCGGTGAAACTGTTTTCTCTTTGTCCTGTTTTAACGTTGATTTCTACCTTCAGAATGATGTCATCACCTCCATACCAGCAGCTCTCCCTGCACTGTGTCCTCCTAATGCTAGTTTTAATCAACCACAAATTACAAATGAAAACTAACAAGAATTAATACATTTTTTTGTCAATATTTCATATCAACAACTGTCCATCATTTATCTGGGGACATGTCTCATGTTGTAGGTGTTTATCACAGATGTTGATGATGACAGAGGCTCCCACTTAAAACACTGTGGCCCAAGGCAGTGCTACCTTTACCTCAGCTCTCCTTGTCTGCAACAGAAAGGACGTCATTAAAAAGATCATCATGTAAAAAACATTCAAACATCAAGTCATTTTTCATTGAATCAATGTCTATAGAAATACACTATTACATACAATAATAATCATAAGAACAGTTCAAATGAACAATAGATTAGACATTTGTTTCATTTACTATGTATTTATGCTGATATAACCTACAAGTGTAATTCAGCAAAGCCGCGAGCCACTAAAGCCACGAGGCTCAAATTAAACTTCTTTGAAAAAATGTAATAGAGTAGTGAATGGGGAAATAGAAGCGTGAGAAATGTCAAGTGTGGCGTGAGAATACGTCAAAATGCGTGACTGTCACACTCAAAGCGTGAGGCTTGGCAGCTCTGCACTGATATACTAGCAAAGCTCTCTAGTCTCAAGTCTCATGTGCTCAACTGAAGCGCATGCGTGTGTGTGTGAGCTTATGGAGGAATAGCGAGTCACACATTTTAAAACATGCCCTCACCACACACAAGGTATTCATCATAAAAAATACAAAATAAGTAAAATAAAACAAAAAAACTAAACAGCATGTATACAAAAAGTACAAAAAATGACAACAGAAATGCACAAAACTACACCACAAAAGATACAAAATACACAAAATGACTCCAGAAACATTACAATGGCAACAAAAAATGCACAAAAAGACAACAGAAAGATACAAAAATACACATGACTCCAAAAAACATTAGTTACAGAAAACAATATACAAATGAGTAAAAAAACATAGACATTCATCATGCTCATGTTCCATAGAATTAAACCAGGGAAATCGGATTAGCTCTATCGGCTGGGTTGTTAGGGCTGGGGTGCAAAGCGGGCTGGGCTCGCGCCGCGGCTGCAGGAGCAACCGCAGACGCCCTCCTCTCCCTGGCCTTGTCGCCTTCGTCAGCCCCCTTTGCCGGGGTTCAAGGCGGCGGACTGGGGGACCCCAGCGGGCACCGCAGCTGGGGAGATCTGCAAAAAAGGCCTGGCACACGTCCAGAGTCCAGCCGCTGAAACCCGGCCTCGAACACCGCCCCGTGCACGTTGCCCGCCCCCTCCGTCCCAGGCGAAGGGGGCCAACAACGGCGGCAAGGCCAGGGAGTAGGGGAGCGCCACCGACGCGGCAATGAGGGCCGAGTTCTGGGTCCCCGGCGGTGGGGAGAGGAGAGCGGCAGCGGCGTGAGCCCAGCCCAGCTTCGCACTCTAGCCCAACCGACCTTATGAGAGCCAATCCTTATCCCAAAGTTACGGATCTGACTTGCTGACTTCCCTAACTGAAGAATCCAAGTTTAACTGAACTATCACAGCAATTAGTTCACCATAAACCCAACACTAAACTACCATATTGTGCTCCTTTGGCTGTGAATAGAGGCTAAACTCGTCACTGCCCACAGCAATGGGGCCGGGTCGGGAAATGCCCATTTGTTGTGATGTCATGTGACTGCTGTAAAGTGAAACGGTCCACTCTCCAAACTTACATAGTCGGTATTTCCAGAGGGAAAAGTAATAATAATAATAATAATAATAATAATAATAATAATAATAATAATAATAATAATAATAATAACTAGAACTGGAAGCAGTTATGAAAGGGGGCCAAGCCTTCTTGCGTGACACTGCCCACAGCTTTCGTGGAAAGTACGTCACAAAGGATGACGGGCTCGTGGCGAGCGTCAGGACACAGGCCAACGTGCCATTTGCTGTGAACAGGTGGATATGAAGTTTTGGAAGATGTGATTTAAAGTGTGAAAGTTAAAGGCCAAAATATGTTTGCACCCATTATAGCGCCACCTAGTGGTGCACTTTTTGGTATGAGTGATCTGTGTACTCTTCTATAGTTACCCTGTAAATTTCACAGCTCTCATCATATTACTTCAGCTGAAATAAAGGTTTATTCATTTTTAGGTTATGTTGTAATAAGCCACACCCATTTTGACCAATTGCAATTAACTTTGAGATACGGCAGCAGGAGCGACCCAAGGTCATACCCACCAAAATTATTAAAAATTGGTTGTGCCATTTAGGAGATATAAATTTCTCATAATTGCAGCGCCCCCTAGAGGCCTAATTTATTCAAACCTGGCTCATACCCCCACAGTCACATGGTAACCAAGGATCTCAGAATTGGTGTTGTTAGCAATTATTTTGACCGAGCTATGCAACAGTTAGCGTTTTTATAACTAGCTAGAAAACTTTACTCATTATTATT